>NW_018128209.1:382444-389621 GCF_001952655.1 Monopterus albus
TTGTCCACTTGCATTGTGCCAAGTGTAAAGTTTGGTGGAGGGGGGATTATGATGTGGCGTTGTTTTTCAGGAGCTGGGCTTGGCCCCTTAGTTCCAGTGAGAGGAACTCTTAATGCCTCAGCATACCAAGACATTTTGGACAATTTCATGCTCCCAACTTTGTGGGAACAGTTTGGGGGTGGCCCGTTCCTGTTCCAATATGAAAGCAAGGTCCATAAAGACATGGATGAGTGAGTTTGGTATGGAAGAACTTGACTGGCCTGCACAGAGTCCTGACCTCAACCCGATAGAACACCTTTGGGATGAATTAGAGGGGAGACTGAGATCCAGGCTTTCTCTTCCAACATCAGTGTCTGACCTCACAAATGCGCTTCTGGAAGAATGGTCAAAAATTCCCATTAACACACTCCTAAACCTTGTGAACAGCCTTCCCAGAAGAGTTGAAGCTGTTATAGCTGCAAAGGGTTTGCCAAGATAATATTAAACCCTATGGATTAAGAATTGGTTGTTGGTCATGTGCATGTGAAGGCAGGCGAGCGAATACTTTTGGGAAATATAGTGTATATGCAGACAGGTGGCAAATTGAAGGACAATCCAGCATAAAGTATCAGGCCACCATGTTTTGCCTAAACAGTTTCAATACACTTTGGCAATGATTCTACAAGTCTGTGAACTCTACTGAAGGGACAAACACCATTCTTCCAAAAGATATTTTCTTATTTGGTGTTTTGCTGATGGTGGTGGAGACACTGTCTAACATGTTGGTTCATAATCTTCTATAGATGTTTAGCTGGGTTGAGATCTGACTATGAAGGCCATAGTATATGATTCACCTGCTTTTCATACCATTCAGTGGCCCCTTGTTCACTAAGGGCTCATTGTCATACTGGAAGAGACCACTCAGTTATTCAGGTTTTTCCCTTTAGTTTGTCACCTGTCTGTAGGGCATATTCACTTACTTTTGATCACATTATACACAGTTTTATTCATTCCCTCCTATGTTTTTTTCCTAAGAATTCACACACTTGGAGATCTCAACACAAAACAAAGAGCTGAACTCTCAATGTAAACCTATTCATCGAGCTTAATTGTATTTAAGTGGTCAAGGTTCAAATGCACATGTACCATATTAGCATGCTTTGGAAGAGGTCATGCACATATGAGGCATTGAAAAGTGATGGCTAAGAGGTAGCTACCTGAGATGTAAAGCTAATATTGGTTTTGTTTGTTTGTATGCAGGTGTGTATGTGTGTGATTCAGCTGGTGTTTTTCCTGTGGCATTTCAGGATTCATAAATACCCTGATGTGGCATGTAGGCCTAGAAATCTTAAACATGCCCCTTAATAACAATGGTGAAAATAAGTGCCACATTTGTTCATCTGGTGAACCAGTGTTTATGCATATTTTTTGTCACTTCTTCTCTTTTTCTCTTTGTGCTTTACAAAAAAAATATCTATTTCTGTTGTAAGTATGACTGAGAGGAATAAAAATTTGTCCCTTTTTTTCTGTTGTCTTCTCTTCATGCTCGGTGCCTGATTACCTATAAATCCCTGCTGTTTTTCAGACATGAGCCACATTTCAGAATGAAAATTTAGATGGATTTTGAGGTTTGGGAACAGAATCTGTGTTCCACAAGAATTCAATATGGGATACACACATTACCCCTGGAGGGATTTAGCAAAACAGTCTTACCTGTTACATGTTTCAAAGCTGCAGTGTGTTGACTCTATTCTTTTTTCTCTATTTCTTTTTAATGCCCTGAAGTATTTTAGCTCATTTCCATGCATTGACTCATCATAAAAATTTACACAGTTATATAGATATAATTGAACAAAACAAAAATCTCATCTACTGTGAGCACTGCATTATTTGTGTTGCTGAATAATGTGAGTTATGCAGATAGCAGATGTCCTCCAATTATACTCTCCTAATTACCTTTTAATCAAGCTTCATTATTATTCAGGTTTGTGAGCCAAATAAACACAGACAACTACAGATCATTTGTATAAATAGCATGCATGCTTGTCGAACATTTTAATTTAGTCCTCCTATGAGGATTTTTTATTATATTATTATTATTATTATTTTGCAAAGGACATTTCCGCTGTCTGAATTAAAAAGCTATAGCGCATAAGGCTATAGAGTGTGATTGTCCACTGTAATCAGAAGTTATCTTTTGGTCACCTGCAGTGGCAGACTGGCAGCTGACTGGACACACTGTTCACATTTAGCTGTCTGGAACATGAAAATTAACTGTTACATTAACTGTGATGACCATAACCCAGCAAGAACACATGAATGTGTCCTTAGCTTTTCATGCAGACTTTCATTTGTACAATAACACTCAAAACACACTAACCAGATGCAGAGCTGCACAAAATAAGTACAGTATGATCACGCATCCGGTACCAGTACACATTTGAGATTAATTACTAAACTAAAGCCCTAACATTGATTAAAAGTCTCATCTGTGCTCAGACCAGTTGAAGACAAGTCATTTAGCTCAGGGATTAAAAACACATGCACACAAGGCCTGTACTCCACACATCCAACCCAAGCTCACTATTGACAGATAAGCAATACATACAATACAAACTGAAGATTGAAGGCAGTATGAGAGGCTGCTGTGATGAGGCTAGTTAATGTAGTACTGAAGTGTGTGTTTCCTTTTCCCCCCATTTTTTGTGCCCCCCCATCTTCTCTCCTCCAGCTATGTCATGTATAATGTGAGAACCTATTACTAATGTGGTGAAAGGGCCAATGAGTGAACAAGTATGTGATGATGGAGGTGGGGAAAGCTGGGTGAGGTTGAGCCATTTAGCTCTGCTGTATTAATGGCTTATGCTGCATGCTTGTAGGTGGTAATGGATGTTGCAGCACTTGGTACAAACCATTTTACTGTGGATGTGTGTTTGGATGTGTGTGTTCTTGGATCTAGAAGAGTGTCTTTTTTGGTTTTAAATATTCTAATATGTCTGATATTTACTCACTGGTAACCACTCTTACACGCTTTACACCTTTTTAATAACCATCTATTTCTTTTTCTCTTCACAGCTCAGAACTGCAGTTATACACTACACAGTCCAAATGGGACAATAGAGAGCCCAGGCTACCCTTACGGTTATCCTAATTATGCCAACTGTACATGGGTGATTGTGGCACTGGAGCACAACCGGATACAGCTGGTGTTTCAAGGCTTCGCCCTAGAGGAGGACTTTGATATCTTGTCGGTATATGACGGGCCACCCAGCCCTGGGAACCTGCGGACACGGTAAAGAAATTTTTTTATGATTGGGTTTTTTATTTGACCTTAACACTGACAGAGATATTTATGCTCTCATCATAAAATGCACTGAAAACCAAGCCAGACTGTTTTGAATAAACACAGGCCCTGTATTTTTAAGGTTTTACTTGTATACTGAGAGGTGCGAGGTGAGAGAGTTCTTTTGAATAATCGAAGGACCACAAAGATGCAAATCTTATGTATTGAAATATTGTGGAGCATTTGGAAGAAAAAGCAGTCCATGAACGTTCTAACTAATGTTAGTGTCCCACAGGCAAAACGGGGTGTAATAAAGGGCTGGGATCTGGGAACACACTGAAAGTACAACCAATAACACAAGCAGTCAGATGATTAGACAAGTTTTAAATAAACCCCCAGGTTAGCAAAACTAATTTGGAAATTCAAGATGAAGCAAACACACACCCAAGTTCACAGATTCAGCTGTGATTTACGTTACTCATCATAGTTCTGTGTGTGCAGTTTTCTTGTGCAGAGAGGGGCTCAGTAGTGACATTTCAGTTGCACTAACATTTAGTTTTATGTCTGTATAAGGAGGTAGCTAATCTGGCTAATTTCTCTTTTTTACAACTTGCCTGTTTTTCAGACTACTCATCTCTTGCTTCATCAGATTTTATTGTGGTGATGTCATTGTTTTCCCACATCTCACGTACAGTTTTATGACCAATTTAAAAGATGGTCAAACCCATGATCCCCCAGTTGAAAGTTTTATAAAGGACTGAAAGTGTACATAGAGGAGTAAAGGTAATTGATTAGAGGTATTTGGAAACTGGAAAATTATAATCGGATGCATTCAGAGCCAGTCGCAGCAGATCCTTTGCTTGCTAATACAAGACTCTGTGCACACTATGACTGCATTCAAGAATATTCACTGGGATGCTGGATGCATTTTGTGCTTCAGAGCTACAAGTAAAATGAAATGCAGCCCACTTGAGTGTGAAGAGGCAAATAAATAATTTGAATCAACAGTCTTATCTGCTCATACAACTATCAATTTACCACCCTCAGAAAGTGCTGCCTTGCACTAACATCTCAAACTGAAATATTGGCTCTCTGCTTTGCAGAGTTTCACGCTCACTACATTTACACATTTTCAACCATTCAGGATTTTAGAAATAAATGTTCTTAGGCTGAATTGCCATCTTAGGAGACAGACTTCTGTTTGTAAAAGCTGCAATTACAATATAAGATACAGCAAGAGAAGTGCTATTCATTGATGAAGTTATGTATTTCGGGATATTGTTGTTTGCAGTCTTTCGTGGGGAGAATCAATACACAAGGAAAATCACTGCAGTGCCAATTATCATTTATTGAACAATATTTTATGATTATGATTGAGAGGGCAAGAAACAGAATCTCCTGTGTCAGTCTGAGTCTCTGCAGAGGCGGTCAGGCCGTCAGCCACCGGTCTAGTCTTCTTCTCGAATCTTCACACCCGCACCCCTGATCAATTCTGCTGCTAACTATATTGCAGTCCCCCACTTCCTGTGATTGTCCACCCTGGTGTCCACCCGGGCCTCCACCCTTGGTCACGCTTCTCTATTTTTGGGAACCCCCTGCAAACTGTGCTAAACAACAGGAGGTCTGGCGCCCAAACTCCTTGCAGAGACCAGTACAAAAGAACAAAAAGTTCACCCTAACAGAGTGTATTCCATACTACATGTTGTGCATTAACTATTAGTAACTATTAACTATATTCTGATTATATTCTGTTTGCTTTAACCACTTCAAGTCTAATACCTGTCAGAACCTCACTTACAGACTAAGTTAATCAGGGACAATTTCTGCATCTGATCTGCTGAAGCTATACCAAAGCTGCTTTTAATTTCACCTTCTGCTATGAGCTTAGCCTTGCCAAAGTTTTAAGACATATGTTGTGCAGTTCACTAGAGACAGATGAAAGAAATATCCTTTTGTTATTGACACCGTTTTGAGGTTTTGCTGGCCTCTGTGTTGCTTCCTGTCAGTACTGTATTTCTTGCTCACCTCTTCTCTGCCCCGTCCCATCCCTGAGTCTCTCCTCTCATTCTGTGCCAGTTGTGCCTCTGTTGCACCTCTCTGCAGAAAGCAAATGAAAGCAAGAAGTAAATCCATTATGGATTGGTGTTGCGCTGCTCTCCTCAGCTTTTCTCCTGTTTGGACCCCTGGGCTCTGTTGTATATTGATGCTCCAGTGGGACGGCAGACAGCGTTCCACTCTCACCGTCTAAGTGCTTTGAAAATAAGTGAGGGGAAAGATCAAGCATTTGAAAAAAGAAGAAAGGTTGTTGGGAGAAGAGAGAAAAATACTGAAAAATGAAAGAAACAGAGAAGCAGTAGCACTGTTTTTATAGAGAACAAGGGTTTTCTTTAAAGGCTGCCTGTGCTGTATTTGACAAGAGTTCCTTTTAATTTCAAATGAGACATTTTGTAAAAGTGAAACTTCAAACTTTACCTTTGAGTGAGCTGGGAAAGACTGGGAAAGGGCTTGAAACAGCTCTCACCAGTCAACAGCAGCCTGTGTGAACATGCATGTGTATCTATACTCACACACAAACCCACTTACACCGTGCGCACACATTCACAGGCACATATTTATACACACACAAAGATGCACATCTGATAATTCAGCCCTGTCCTCTCCTGCTTGTGTCAAAAGTAATTTTCTTTCGATCTCTCTTGCTCCTCTCTCTGTAATATCTCTCTCACCCCCCTCATTTCCTCTTCACCTATTTTTTAACATCTTATCTCTTTTGCCTGTTCTTCATTTTGTGTCCTTCATGTTGTGTTTGATCAGCCTTTCATGTATGTAGGTTGTAGAGTTGAGAATATTCCCTTTAATCTCAAGTAGTCATCAAGAATAAATGTTTGCCTTACTTCATATTCAAATGATCACCTTCGATTTAGTTTTCAAAGCAGTCACTTTTCTTTAGATTTGTTTATTTACCATTAATTTATTCATTGCTGTTGCAGTAAAGCAAAGAAAATTGTTGTTATCAGGGGAATGCCAGCTTACAAATCATTTCAGCTATGTGTGCTTGTGTTCTTAAGTACGTATGTATGCACACTGGCATGTGTTTCTGAGTGTGTGCTCCCCCTCAGCAGTTTGTTTTGTGAGTCTGCATCCTGTTGCTACAGCACTTCATTAAAGTGCCAATGCCAATTGACTGCTGGGAAGCAGGAAGGAAAATTCAATGGAAGTTTCATTTGTTTGAAATGGAAAAACAGGAAAAATGTATGTATTGATAGTGTTTGCAAACACAATCTACTGTCTGTACTTGATTGGTGTTAATTATGCAGGGGATTCATTTTCAGAGGTGGTGTAGTGACTCAGTGGATTAGTGCATTGTGTTCTTTAGTGTTGTGGAAGCTATCAACTAATTCACAGAGGAACGGGCCGAACTGCAGCAAAACTATGGTCATTATAAAATCACCTTTTCTAACATAAGTAATTAAAACAGCAATTCAAAAATCTTATCCACCTGCTTTCTATTATACAGTTGCACAAAAAGGAAATGGCACTGTTTGCAATTCCCTGGTTTTCTGCATAAATTGGTAATGAAATATGATCTGCACACTGAAAAAAAAAGATTTGTTGGATTTACTTCATTGTAATGTGTACATCAGTCCCACACAATGATAATGTGTAAAACCAACATAATTTTCTTTAGGGGATAACTTGTTTGAATTATGTTAACAGAGGAAATATTTGATTTGATTTGATTTGATTTGATTCTTTCAAACATGTAATGACAGTCAATATGTCAACACACATAATTTCACACATATCCACAAATACATTATCAATTTGCTTATACCTAGTACATGCTTGAATGGAGTAGGAAGAAGTCAGACTTATCTAGTCCTACCCCATGACATCATCTTACCATCATTGGTT
>NW_018128209.1:390131-391236 GCF_001952655.1 Monopterus albus
GAACCCTTGCCAATATCGATATATTTTTTGCTATTTTGTTCTGAACATATCTGATATGAGATTTCCAGATGAGTTTTTCATCAACTATGACACCTAGAAAACCAGCACTCTAAGGCAGGGATCTATTCAGGAAGGGCTTTTCTTCCTCTCTGGATCAAAGAAAATCTCACTCCTCTTCAGCCTGTGTGATGCATTTTGTGGTGTGTACATCTGAATTGTATGTGCAAGTTTGTATATGCAACAGGGAAACTGGAAGGTGTGTCTGTCATACATATGGTCAACACAGCTGCACCTCTCATTTGCTGTAAGAGAGGTGGCATTTTTCTTTCCTCATTTTTTCCTTGCATTCCGTCGCGTTTCTATTTTTTCCTCCCAACATCAGTCCCCGACTACCTAGTAGTCATCCAAATCAAAGAACTCGTCGTCCTCTCCTTGATACTCCATGCCCTGGAAATCCACCCTGTACCGCAAGATACCTGAGGAACACAAAAGATGACAAATTAATATGGGCAATATGATGGCCAGCCAACTTATGTCTGGTTAGGTTGTGGTAACATTAAAATAAGAATTTGTATAGGGATAAAGTAATCCCCATTGGTTACCGGAATGGCAGCATTAGTATTCAAAAAGCTTTTTTCCCCCCCTTTTAAACAATTGTTACTTACTAAATTACAAACATAAAATGTACTTTCAGACTCAGGAAAAAATGTAAAAGGAACCATTTCAAGACCTGTTTTTTTTTTCTTGAATAGTGTCTTTAAAAACATACCACCATTAAATTAATTTGACCCTGACCACATCCACAATTGTCCTACATCACACCTGTTCACAGGGAATGGATTAAAAAGATTTTGCTGCATAAAGGCCTCCATTATACTAATGCCAACTGGACATCATCCAATGAGGAAAAACATTTTACTTGCACCCTTATTACAGTACGTGTTAAAATTTGAATACTTTGATTTATTATGATGCTAATGTTCAGTTATGAAACTGAGTGGTTGGCAAGATGAATAACAATAATAAAAAATGTATTAAACAACTTCACCACTTGATAAAATAGCAACAACGTGAGAATACTTATCTACTGCATCCTCCATTCTGT
>NW_018128209.1:392003-400524 GCF_001952655.1 Monopterus albus
TTTATAAGTAATCCACTTGTCATTGTGCTTTCAATATCATTGGTAAATATATTATCTATTAGTGTCGCATGCTGGGTTGTTAATCTACTTGGTTTTGTGATTTTTGGGTATAAACTGCATCTGTGTAAAGTGTTAATAAACTCCTCCGTTCCTGTGTGCTTGTTAGGATTTAACAAATCTATATTGAAGTCACCACATAAGAACATTAATTTATGACTTATTGTCGAATAGTTCTCCTCCATCCAGTCATTAAATTTTTCTATGCTGGCTCCAGGTGCTCTATAAATACAGCTTACTACAACCTTTTTCTTTTTTTTCACGAATATTTCTACAGTCACACACTCCAGCATGTTATCAAAGGCCCTTGATATGGTCTCGACTTTTTCATAACAGAAGTTTTTATTTATGTACAAGGCCACACCACCTCCCATCTTATTCTCTCTGTTTGTGCATACCAAGTCATAGCCATCAAGGTCAAAATCCACTCCCCTTACATTATTAATCCAAGTTTCAGAAATAGCAATTATATTAAAAGAATGTTTAAGACTACTAAGATAATGTTTTATACTCTGAAAGTTTGCGTATAGACTTCTGCTATTAAAGTGAATTAATGATAATTTGTTTTCAGTCTTGACAATGCTGTTAAACTGCTCATCCGTGTAATACTTGCAGTTATTTTCAAAGTTCTTGAAAAAGTTTTTTTCAGGGTCAAAGCCATCATCCGTTTCATGATAATGAATTTCAGTGTCTCCAAATGTGTTCAGTTCCAGATCCTGTCCCTCAAAATCTATTAACTTCTATAGCAAATCACTTGCCTCATATCATCCATTAGTCATGCTTGTTTTTGTTGGTTCCAAAGCTCATCTGCCATCACAGATATCAGTATAGCTGCAAGTTTCTTTAGACATGAAAGGTCTGTAGTCATTCAGTCCACTGATGGAGATTTTCTTGGGGACTGGGATGATGGTGGAGTGTTTGAAGCACTGGAGGGGACTTCACACAGCTCCAGTGACATGTTGAAGATAAGTGTGAAGATGAGGGCCAGCTGATCAGCACACACTTTCAGGTAGGAGGGGGTCAGGCCATCTGGGCCTGTTGCCTTTGCGATTTTTTGTTTTTTAAAGAGGCCACGCACATCCAGCCTGGGGGGCTGGAAGGAAGGATGGTGATTGTCGGGGGAGCAGCTGCTGGGTTTGAGGTGGGGAGGGTGAGGGGGTGAGTGTTGCTTGTCAAACCTGCAGTAGAACACATTTAGGTTGTCTGCTACACGGGGGGGAATGGTGGTTTCCTATAGCCAGTGATGCTTTTTAGGCTTCTCCACACAGACGAGGAGTCGTTGGCTGAAACCTGGGCTTTCAGCTTTTCAGAGTAGCTCCTATTTGCTGCTCTGATCTACCTTGTCAGTGTGTTCCTTGCCTGGCTGTACAGAGTCCTGTCCCCATATCTGTAGGCCTCCTTTTTGGCACAACAAAGCTGCTTGAGTCTTGCTGTAAACCAGGGCTTGTTGTTGTATGTGCAGAAGGACTTTTTGGGCACACACACATCCTCACTAAAGCTGATTTAAGATGTCACAGTGTCAGTGAGTTTATCCAGGTCTGTAGCTGCAGTCTCAAATACACTCCAGTCTGTGCAGTCAAAGCAGGCCTGTAGCTCTGACTTAGTCCAGCTCTTCACTGTTTTGACCACAGGCTTCACAGCTTTATGTTTCTGCCCGTAGGTTGGAATAAGATAGACCATACAGTGATCAGGGAGTCCAAGGGCTGTGCGGGGGACAGAGCCATAGGCGTCTTTTATTATTGTGTAGCAGTGGCCCAGTGTGATTTTGTCCCTGGTGGGACAAGTGATGTGCTGTCTGTATTTTGGCAGTCCATGAGTGAGATTTGTTCTGTTAAAGTCCCCTAGAACAATGAGTGGAGAGTTGGGATGTTCTAGCTCCATGCTAGTTATCTGTTCTGCCAGGAGCTGTAGTGTGTTACCATGGACCTGCGGTTTTAAATAGATACCCACCAGGGTGAAGCTCAAAAATTCTTGGGGAGAATAGAAGGGTTTGCCGTTGATAACAAGAGTCTCTAAGTCTGTGTTACATGTCCTCAGTAGCACTGTGACATCTGTGCACCAACCATCATTTATGTAGAGACAGATTCCCCCTCTTCTTGTTTTCCCAGATAGCCCCGTTATGTGATCCGCTCTGTACCCCTTGGAAGCCCGGTATATGTATCACGCTGTTCGCGATGGAGCCAAGTCTGAGCCAAGTCTCCATGAAGCATAAAGCAGCAGAGTGTGCAAAGTCAGAGTTAGTCCTGTTGATGAGAAGAATTTCATTCATCTTGTTGACCAGGGAGCAGAGATTTGCAAAATGACAAACTATTCCTTTAACATAGATGCTGACCTTTTTTTGATGTCTCATCTTTGAGGAACCAATTGGTTTCCATCTGTTTTAATAATGTATTAAAATCAACTTGATGTGATGTCATTTACCCAAAAATGTCATTCTTCACAGGTTTGTCACCTGCATTTTATTGGTACACAGCTGTCATGTGGCAAAACAGCTAACAGAACCTGTTATGTCATGTGGAATGCCCTGTCCTGTAAATCAGTTATTAAACCGCAACCTTGTTAACACGAGACCTTCAGATTCATGTTACCCTTGTTGCTGCTTATGAACGCATCTGACTCTCAGCGATGTGATGAAGGAGTACATCTGCTGAATGGACAGTTTTTAGAGTGGGCCAGCTGCTTTACCATGTGACAGTAGAGCATCCTTGGAAAATTAAATACTTTCTGTGATGGATTGCCTAAATATAGTTTCTGCAAGTTAATTTGTAACATACAGATAGTTATGGAAATTAGTGGCAGCCTGAAAAGTGGAAAAAATAATAATGCCATGTTTGGAAAAATAGCCAGTAAAGTAGTAAAGTAGGAATGAATTGTAGCTGAACTAAACCATCTTTTGTATGGCTTAAAATGTTCTCAATTTTATTTTTAGTTTCCTTTTTCCTAATTTCCTCATGTCTTGTCAAAATTCTGCTCGCAATAATTTAAATGACCAGATAATCACATAACTTGTCATTTAACAGCTTTAATAAAATTTTATTATCTACAGGTAAGTGATCTCCTCAGACATCTGTAACTCTGGTCTTCTGTGTTAAACAGAGCCTGTGTTATTATAATATAGTAGTCAGAAAGACTTTTGCATGACTTAAGAAACAGCTAATGTGACTTAAGGTGAGAACTTCTACCAGCTCAGTCACTGTCACCCTGTACTAGAGGGCACATTTCTCACTTGTGAAAAGCAATCTGGGAACACCAAGGACATTGTAGCATAGGGAGAAGCTACTACTAGTGTGAAGCCATCTTTCTCCACATGTCTTCCTTTCAGTGATGGAGTGATGGAATGGAGGGACTTAAGGCCTGGCAGTCTGGCAGGGGCAGGAATATGAGAGAGGAGGAAGCATGAAAGAGACAGATTTTCAGCCTGCGGGCTCAGTAGGACCCAAATAAGGAGCACTATTGGTGCTATTGGAGTGGCATTATCACTACAGTCAGCCCTCAGTACTGGGAGGTTGGGGTGTCACAATATGAGTTTGTGCGTGGAGAAAAAAGAGATTCTGTATACAGTATGTATACACAGTGTGCCTAAACTGTGCTTATAAAGGAGGATCTGGGTTAGTACACAGCCAATCCCAGCATGCTGATTCAGTGTCAATAATATCAAGGTTTATTGGAATACAGATAAAATTGGAACACCACACTCACAAACACACACTTTTAAGCAAACAGTAAATGGCTGTCAGAGTTAAAACTGTTTTGGAAATGTTTCTGCTTTTTGGCAAAGCAAGCAGTTCAGTGTCTGTATGATGCTTATACAGTGCTTTTACAGTATTTCCCTTTCATGCATGAATTGTGAAAAAAAATTATCCAGAATTCTAGAATAGAAGGTTCTGACAAATATACTTGAAGCATTTTGTGCATGGCTACCACTGTCAGCTATGTTGGATAGAGAGTGTCAACATAATTACTGTTACTGTTACAATATTGTCATGGTTTGGAGAGCTTTGTCACGTTACCATGTACAATTTGTACAAGCTATGTTATAACAGTCCTAAACAGTTCATTTAATGGCAGTCATCAGTCAGTGATTCATAATACAGTTATCATGGAGCATCGAACGTTTGTGTAAATTCAGTCTCTCCCAACATTTGGTGTGTTATGTCACATATAGTATGCGTGAATGAGTACAGTGTTAGTGATGAGTCGAGATTGTAAAGAGCCAGTGTCTGGGGTCAGGGTGAGAGTGGATGATGTACAATGGCACTTTCTGCTTGAACGCTTGCCAGGGCAATAATTCTACCTCAGTGGAGGCCATAAAGACACACTCTGGAAAATGACTTCACACATTGAACACAGTGGTTGTTGTGGAAAAATTATCTATTAAAGCTCAGTGAGTGTAAAATAAATACTTAACATCAACTCTGAGAATTATTACATATTTATTCCTGCAGGAAGGAGTGATCTCTAAACAGTGTCTAAACCAATCTTTTGCAGGGAAGCTCCATGAACAGAATCAAATCAAATCAAATTAATTTTATTTTTCCATTCTACTTCTGTGGACTCTAGGAACCATAAGTAAACCCACAAGTAAACCTGCACTCTGAGAGCGAAGTGCTCTGATAGGATGATAAGGCTCTAAGAGGTCTTTAAGATACGATGGAGTCTTGTCATTTAGGGCTTTGTATGTTAGAAGAAGGATTTTAAATTCTATTCTGAATTTTACAGGGAGCCAGTGGAGAGAAGCTAATATGGGAGAGATATGATCTCTCTTGCTAGTTCCTGTCAGTACTCTGGCTGCAGCATTTTGGATTAACTGGAGGCTTTTTAGGGATCTATTGGGACATCCTGACAGTAAAGAGTTACAGTAGTCCAGAATGTGACTGCCCTTCTTATACTCAGCATAAAACAACAGAAAACAGATGCTCAAACAGATAAAGGAAACAGGATACTGGTTAAAACAGAATACAAGTTATCTAGTTCAGCATTCACACAAAGGCATGCTTATCACTACAAACATGCTGACACATGCTGATACAGTCAACTATCTAGTGTTACAAGCACACAAATAACTGCATAAAATAACAGTCAATACTGTAAAAAAGGATACTAAAATAAAATTCCCATTACACTCCTCTGCTTTTGATTATTCATTAATCACAACAGTGCATAGAAAAGTCATCTTAGGGCAAATCAAATTTATCACACCTAAAAGGTTTAAGATAAAACAATCTAGAAGAAAACCCCTAGCATACTGTTTTTGTGATACAATCATGAAATACAAACAAAGAGGATGACAACAATAGGGCTATACTAGCATTTCATCCTCAGAATCAGAGTTGTCTGAGCTATAAGCAGTTGATGAGAGAGAGGGTGTGTTGGGTGACAGGTCAACAACATCATTTCAACAGTTTTAGAAACAAACCTGTAGACAAAGTTTGGGATGTAAGTACAGCAGGATGTACCTATGATTACACAGACACCTCCATGTGAAGCAGTTAACTGATCTAAGACCATTTGGTCCTACATGGCTGTGAGCCTGAGAACCTGTTAGTTCCTTCCTTACAGCTATAAAACCATCTGTTGTGGTATTCACAAACATAGGGAATCTGTAATCAAGTGGAGCCGGTGAGAGCAGAGGTGAATGACCTGACGCCGGCATGTGTGCTCACATAACAATTACAATTCATAGCCGCAGCGGTGTGGTTGGCAAATCTCCACCACATTTTTGTAGCATATATGTGAGGAGGGTCATCATGTGTTAACCAATCATGTTGGAGATGACTGACCGCGCACTTACTATGAATAAACTCAGTATAATGTGTAGGCTGGCCTAAAGTCCCAAGATACTAAACATTAACAATAACACAAAAAAAGAAAAACATCAGTTTTGCCCAGGGCAACGGCTTGGTCCTGATGTAAGGGCATTCCATCGCTTGTCCAATGTCGGCTAAGCTCATTAGTTCATGTGTGTGTACTCTCTAGTGTGTCATGGTGTGTTCTGTGTATTTCATCGAAGCAGCAGGAAGTGGCGCTTGGCTCACACTTCGCTGCTGTGTTGTTTCAACGCAGCCTCATTTAATCAGGGTGTGTGAGTGAGTGAGTGTGCTGGGTTGGGGTGCTTTGCTGTTGTCTCGGGTGGCTCTGGTACCTTCTTACAGTGGCTGGTGTGAAATCCAGGATGCTCTTTTAACTGCTGTGTGCGTTGTCATCAGGACTTGAAATGGACCCTGCCAGTGCTTGGACTTCCAGTGCTTCCGCCAGAAATCCTTTATTACGATCCAGTCCCCTGGCTGCAGATTATGTAGGGGTTCAGAGGCTGGAGCTGGGAGAGCCACTTTCACCTGTTGAGATCTGAGAAAGAACACTGGACAGGTTTTTACAATATTGTAACATGTCATTGTAACCCATGGGTAAACCCAAGAGTATTAATCATAATTCATTGGTCAGCAATTGTGTTTTATTTTACTTTATAAATTAATCTTGATTATTGTCACTGCTGTCATCCCGGAGTTATAGGGGTATTTCATTTTGAAAGGCTTTACTTTGAAAGCTAAACCGGCCTTCTTTTCTTTTTGCTCAAGCTAAGTGACTCTCCACTAGATTGAAGGGGCCTGAGCTGCTAGAAGCGATATCATTCCAGGTGAACTAACTTGAAAGCAAACAGAAGAAAAGCTGATAGAGATTGTACTAAAACCAGCAGACGGATTGCACATGTTGGATATACAAGAACTTGAGACCGTGTTTTGTGTTTTGAAGTTTTTCGGTGAGTAAGGCTATGAGAAAATTCGTGAATTAGCTTAGCTTATGGCTAGCTTATACGCTACCATGGGGTGTGGTGTGTAATCACGTTGCTCAGTAAAATACTTGGACTGGTTAGAATAAAGGTAGAAACATTTATTGTAATTGTTGTCTTATATGGTGTATTGTGAAGAAATTATTAAGTGTTAGTTAATTGTCGTTGACTGTATTTGCACTAAGCGAATGTCGTCCACTCTCCTTTATGACTAGATAGAACATTTTAATGCAACTATTAATCTAAACCCATGGGTTAATAGGAGAAGTTGTTACACATTGAGTTGATAAATAAAAATCTGTACGGTTAGTTAAGAGGGAACAGCTAAAAACACTTTAAAAAAAAAATGTTAGAATACTTTGTATGCTCATATTACAAATCACCTGTTGTGTTATACAGGCTGGGTTTTTTTTTGTTCCCCTCTTTTGGTCATTTCTTTCCTTGCCCTGGATCTTGGACGGTGAACAGACCTACTGGTGAACTGGAGTCTCTCCTTGATGGGGAGTGGTGAGCCACCCATTTGAGTACAGGGATTGGACCCTCCCTTTAATCGTCACCTGCCTCGCCGCGTATGCGGTAGGACTATATTGCCATTGCTCCAAAGGACGTGAGCTGGACTATTTTATTTGGTTATTTTGTTCAGGTTGCACCCATGAAAGAGGCTATTCCCCTTAAAACAAAAAAAGAAAATTATATGGCGGCTTTAATCATCCTCATCATTGTGGTAATTGTTGTTGTTGATCCATTGTTAATACAGTTGCCTGTTCCTGCAATCTGGTGTGTCCCGGTTTTTCCTGAGTGTCCCTGTCATTATTCAGTCAACGGACTTAGAGTTTTCTGGCCCTCAGTGTCTCCCATACAAGGGTTACGTCATTTTCACACAATGTAGTGTTAGGAAGAGCACCGGTTGCGGGTCCTATGCCCAAGGAGGGAGGGCGTCCAAACAAAATCTCAAAAGAGCTCATATTGGTTCTGAACCGTTTCCTCATTCTTAAGTAGGTTAGCACAATAGGCAGTCCTTGAACCCAGGTCAGTCCTGTGTCCTCACAACATTTTGCTAATTTCATTTTCAGAGTTCCATTCTCTCTTTCCACTGCGCCACCACTAGCTGGGTGGTAGGCACAATGTTTCCTCAAGTCAATTCCCAGAAATTCACCGACCTGATCAATTGCAGAGTTAACAAAATGAGACCCATTATCACTGCTGATCCTAGTTGGTATTCCTCATCTGGGAACTATCTCTGTTAACAGTGCCTTGGCCACTGTTTGACTGCTTGGATGTTTAGCAGGGAAAGCTTCAACCCACTTTGAAAACATATCTACCATGACCAAGCAGTATTTCTTCCCTCCATCAGGATGTGTGGCCTGTGGGAGTGACTTAGTCCTACCCGGATTGTAGGTTGTACAAATCACGCATGACTGACAGTACTTTTGTGTATAAGCAAAAAAACCTTTAGTAAACTACTGTTGTGTAACAATATCTAACATCCCCCCTTTCGACACATAATAAATAATAATAAACTTTATTTATATAGCGCTCTACAGCTCGCGACAGCACCAGAGTGCTGTACAATCAAAAACACAGAAGACAAAGCAATACTAAAACAACTTCTAAAAACATAAAACAAAAGACAAGTTAGGACTCGAAAGCCTGCTTAAAAAAGTGGGTCTTTAAGGC
>NW_018128209.1:402028-407036 GCF_001952655.1 Monopterus albus
CCGGAGGAAACTCTGAGTTTCCCGAACAAAACCTGCTCGCCAGCAGGTTAGGTTCACAGAGTAATTTGCCATAGTAACTGACTCTGAGTTTAGATTACCTCTCTTTGTGAAACGGGTTTAACTTACCCCGCTTTCACGGGTTTAAGTTACCTCCGTTTCTGAAACCGAAAACTCCGAGTTTCCCTCATTTCGGGGTTAACAAACTCTGAGTTTCGACAAAACCGCCTTCTTGAAATAGGCCCCAGGTGTCAGTCCATCATCAAATGTTCAAATGGCCTAGTAGGGGCAGCATGTGTGACCTGTGGGAGTGACATAGTCCTACCTGGATTGTAGGCCTCTCCAAATGTCATCTTTTTGACGCACCACAGGAATGCCAGACCTGCTTTTCTACAGAAGTAGCAAAAGTCTGGAGTGCTGAAAGAGAGCATGGGACAGGCACAGGACTAGAGGCAAACAAGGCATGTGCAGGTGGAGGAGAGAGTGCAGCAGCCTTGGCAGCTGCATCCGCTCGTGCATTTCCTTGAGACACAGGATCAGAATTGTAAATGTGTGCCTGGCATTTGCAAACAGCCACAGCCCTAGGCAACAAAATGCATCCAATAAGGCTGCAACTTTGTCATGATGAAGAATGGGCTTACCATCAGATTTAAGAAACTGTCTATGTTTCCACAAAGCACCAAATTCATGCACAACACCAAAAGCATATCTAGAATCTGTGTAAATGGTTACAGATTTTCCTTCAGCCAGCTTGCATGCCTCCATCAGAGTTACAAGTTCAGCAGCCTGAGCAGAGAAATGTGAGGGAAGTTAGCGGCATGAGAAGAGCACACAGCATAACCAACATGATTAAGCTCCGTGTGTGTGTCTCGGGAGGTGGAGCCATCCACAAACAAAACCAAGTCAGGATTAGTTAGTGGAATTTCCTGGAGGTCAGGACGAGGGGAACAAACCTGCTGAAGAATAACACAGCTGTGTTCCTCACCATCCTTCGGTGTAGGAAGGAGAGTAACAGGATTAAGAACAGTACATCTTTTGACAGTGACATTAGGCATATCAAATAGAACAGTCTTATACCTGAGACAACGTGCTGTGGAGAAATGTGATGTTTCTTGTTCAAGCAAAATCATTGCAACAGCATGAGGAACAAGAAGGGTAACATCATTATAACCAACTATGTCTCTAGAAGCTAAAATAGCTTTTTCAGCTGCTGCTACTGCACACAGACAGCGGGGGAGACCAGCTGCAACAGGGTCAAGTTTTGCAGAGAAATAGGCAATAGGGTGTTGCCGTCCACCATGTTCCTACAAGAGAACAGATGTCATGCATGCATTTTTTTTCATCCATAGTCTGTGTGAAAGGTCTGGTTAAGTCAGGTAGTCCCAGTGTCGGTGTGGTCTGCAAAGATAACTTCAAGTCAGTGAAAGCTTTTTCAGCATCAGGAGTCCATGTCACTTTATCATAAGATTGAAGGCCTTTACCATGGATCAGTGCACTGAGTGGGGCCTCCAGTACAACATAATGCTGGAGGAAATTCCTACAGTAGGAGCACATGCCCAGAAGGGACATCATTTGCTATTTTGTGAGGGGTTTTGGCAGCTGTTGAATAGCCTCAGTTCTATCGGGCGAGAGGGATTTGCCCTCAGCTGTGATCACGACCCAAAAATGTAACTTTAGATTGCACAAAGTGCAACTTAGAAAGACTAACTTTATGTTCAGCCAAGTGCTGCAAGAGTTTAACATATTGCAATAAAGCGGTGCCTTTTAGCAAAACAAGTGGCTCAAGGCTTGACTGCAGCATTTACTGCTTGCAAGTCCTGAACAAATCTCCATTCTATAGATTAACCTTTGTCTCTTACTTTTTATTTTTATTTTACAGGGAACAAGGGAGTGCGCACAGGGGATTTCTCACAGGGTACAATTCTTCCTGCTTCTTTAAGAGATTCAAACATTGGCATGATGACATCAATAGTTACTTTTTTTTGAGAAAGTATAGTGGTTTACATGGCCTGTAATCAGATTTAGGAGTAATTACAACCAATGCAAAATCTTTGATGAGGTCAATATCATGAAGGTGTGTAGCCTACAGTGTCTTAGGGACTCCCTGCAAGACTGGGATGGCTGCAGCCTTTTAGATAAAAAGTGCTGAGCTCGCATTGTATTTTCAGGTACCAGCTGAACAGATCTTATTGAATGCATGACTAAAGAGAAGCTTCTTTTAAAACACTGCAGTGTAAAAAACAAAACAAAACAGATAGATCTTGAGTTATCTGCCAATCATTTATGTGCATGCATCTTTTCACAAAGGGCCCATCTTTTTACATTCATCATTATTATGCTTGGCCAAAGAAATGCATGGTACGGCCCTGTCAATGTCATACAGCTGTAACTGTGAAGCTGTGAAACTGATAGTGAGAAAGTAAAGGTAATCACTCCAGTACATAGCAGATGTGCACAGTTTTTTGTTTGTTTGTTTGTTTTTTAGTCTAAGCCATGTCTGTGCATAGTGCTCGTCAGCACCATGATAAATGTGAGAAGTGCAATGCAAATCTCTAGGTTGCATAAAATCAATGTGTTCATCAACAACCAGTTGTTTAGCTTCAGCAACAAGTGAAAAAGTCAGTGAACCATTCTACAGTTTCCACTCATAAACATATATTAACTCACAAGGGCTATTAAGCACAAATGAGTGTGTGTGTGAGTCACTGTCATGGTGGACTGTGATACTATCAGAGGTTGAACAACGTGAGATTCTAAGTTTACAAATAAGATCTCTGCCTAAGAGACTGGTAGGACAGTGTGAATACAGCAGAAAGCAATGTTTAAATGATCTTCCTTCAGGGAGGGAGCAGCTCCTGAATCAACAAAGAATATAACTAGCTGTCCCTGAATAAAGAATATGAACTGAGGAAATTGTTCATATGCTTCAGATTCATATTTGATATAGGTGTCCTGAGGTTCAAATTTGCTCTCTAATACCTTAATGGTGTGTTGTATAAGCATGTGCGGGTTAGTATCAGCAAGCTGTTCTTCATTGCAGTGTGCAATCTTCTGTAGCTGTTGGGTCATCTGTAGGCACAGTGGCAGTCTCATCCGCTGTCCCTCCTCCCCCTTCGCCACCACCAACCTGGTTTCAGTCAGATATCATTGGGCACTGGTGAACGTTCTTCAACTCATGTCCACGACCACGTCCCCCTCTCTGGAAGTCTCTTGTGTTGTGCCTGGACGGCTTGGTACATGGTCATGGCTGCCATGTGTAGCTCCTTTTCGGCCTTATCTTCTTTGGCCCGCTGTTTCTGCTGCAGCTGATCTTGGGCATGACTGGCATGACGTCGTAGTTTACTCAGACGGGCGTCTGTGTAGCCAACACAGGATGTCTTAGCTGCTGCTGCAATGTCAGGTCTCAGTCCATTCAGAAAGCAGTTGCTAAGATGTGTTTCCCACACACCAGGAGCATTGCCGAAATCAGCTGGTTGTTCCAGGCCACTATGAAGGTTAAACAGCTCTATGAGGCAGTGTAAATACTCCTCTGTCGATTCTCCCTCCTGTTGTCTGCAAGACGTAATTTTACTCATGTCCACTTAAGTGGGAAACTGGTCACGAAACACAAGTCCCAGGGCTGTAATAGCATCTCTATATGGAGCATTATCAGCGTGATTCCATTCAGTGTTGCAGACACGCAGGTCATGTACTGGGAAATGACTAATCACATGCTGGAGATTGACGGGTTTAAGCATTTCAGTTCAGTCATGGTGGGATGATATTCAGCGTGGAAAATGGAGAACTGTTCTGCAAATTTCTGTCCAGATGCTGTTGGGTCTGGAAGATGCTGTGCTGCAGCAGTAATATCAGCAGTGGTCCATGTTTGGAACACAAGGATGGGACCAGTAGGGCCAGACACTTCAACCATGGGTAATAATAGTTCAGCATTGGAAGACGGGCCAGCGGCTGCACTCATGCCATACACAGCACCGCTGCACGTTGTCTGCAACGACAGAAGGCACAGAGAGACCGATGGGTCGTATGGTGGGGGTTTGACGTCAGGTCTGTCCTGAAGTTGCTGCGTGACAGACGGTCCGGGCTGTGGTGGTGCAGCTGATGGGCAGGCATCAGGGTGGGGGTCCAGCTTCAGAGCCGTACGCTGTGGATACAGAGAACTGAGCGACAGATTACTGTTTTCCCCCTTATTAACAAGACATTTTTTAGTCTTTCCTGATTTTGGCATTTCCTTGACCATTCTCTTTCTTTCCCTGCTTTCTGCTTCATTCCTCCATATGTTCAAACACACTGATTTTCTACATCTTTAAGGTCTTTAGGCGATATTATCTTTTTCTTATATAATGCCTCCTCCTTTCCCTTTAATTTATTTTCAAGTTCCTCAATATTTTTTTACACTTAAAGAACCCCCATGGGGAAAACCAAATTCACATGTCCATATGGCCACGCTTTGGACACTTGTCGCCGTACTTCCCCCTCATTATATCACTAATTGAACTCTTTGGAGGATCCTCCTTACTCGTCTTGTTCCCCATTGTCCTAGAAGGGGGCTGTGCACAACTAAAATTACCAGTACAAAACGGACGTCTCCGTTAGGGTCCAGTCACTTCTACTTTTCTTGTGACCCGAACAGGACCTCAGTGTCCTCGCCTTAAACTCCGAATTGAGAATACCTATTTCAGTACCACATTTAAGTGGCACCTACACTCAGTATCATGGTTAACTGACACCTACACTCAGTACTTTTATATAAGTACAGTACCTACCTCAGTATTCCCTCAGGAATACCTACCTCAGTATTCAAAAGAATACCTACATCACAAGATGAGGGATCATCAATTATTAACACAATAGTGGAATAGCTTTCCCAAATTTACTAATTTAACATTCTTCTCAATGTCTTTAAACAATTTATTTAACACTCACCACAAAGAATAATCTCTTTCCAAATTTTGGATACTTGGATCCCGTCAGTAATGATCCAGGGTGTCCTCTGACAGTCCCCAATCACTCA
>NW_018128209.1:407270-408184 GCF_001952655.1 Monopterus albus
CGACCACTTGAGGGATCCCATCCTCGTCGCCAGAATTGTTGTGGAAAAATTATCTATTAAAGCTCAGTGAGTGTAAAATAAATACTTAACATCAACTCTGAGAATTATTACATATTTATTCCTGCAGGAAGGAGCGATTTCTAAACAGAGTGTCTAAACCAATCTGTTGCAGGGAAGCTCTATGAACAGAATGTGACTGCCCTTCTTATACTCAGCATACAACAACAGAAAACAGATGCTCAAACAGATAAAGGAAACAGGATACTGGTTAAAACAGAATACAAGTTATCTAGTTCAACATTCACAACAAAGGCATGCTTATCACTACAAACATCCTGGCACATGCTGATACAGTCAACTATCTAGTGTCACAAGCACACAAATAACTGCATAAAATAACAGTCAATACTGTAAAAAGGATGCTAAATGTGTTCAATGTGTGTTTGCATGCGCACTTTTTTAGTTTTTTATCTGTTCATCCTGAGATACAGTGAGGAACAGAAGTATTTGAACACCCTGCGATTTTGCAAGTTCTCCCACTTAGAAATCATGGAGGGGTCTGAAATTCACATTGTAGGTGCATTCCCACTCTGACAGACAGAATTAAAAAAAAAAATTCAGGAAATCACATTGTATGATTTTTAAAGAATTTATTTGTCTTGCACTGCTGAACATAAGTATTTGAACACCTGACAAAATCAGTGTTAATATTTGGTACAGAAACCTTTGTTTGCAATTACAGAGGTCAAACATTTCCTGTAGTTCTTGACCAGGTTTGCACACACTGCAACAGGGATTTTGGCCCACTCCTCCACACAGATCTCCTCTAGATCTGTCAGGTTTCGGGGCTGTCGCTGAGCAAGGCGGAGTTTAAGCTCCCTCCAAAGATGTTCTATTGGACTGAGGTCTGGAGA
>NW_018128209.1:409332-417172 GCF_001952655.1 Monopterus albus
TTTTGATTACATTTCAGCAGGCAGGAGTTAACCAACTCATGCCAAATGACCAATAGGATTACGAAGTGTTGAGTATAGTACCTCTGTCCAGGGCGGAGCAGCCCAAGAAGATAAATGTATTGTTAAAACATAGTTCATGGCTCAGAAGTCGGATCTCCTGCGGGAGCTCTGGCTCTCTGAATCCAGCGCTGTAAAGACTTTCCTGTGATTAGACTTTCAGTAAACTCTCTGTTGATTTTAAACAATCCTCTCCTGTCGTCACTTCTCGTGCTTCCAACAAAAGAATTGGGTTAATTTCTAACATTATGTTCAGCAGTGCAAGACAAACAAATTCTTTCAAAATCATACAATGTGATTTCCTGAAAAATTTTTTTTTTAATTCTGTCTCTCAGAGTGGGAATGCACCTACAATGTGAATTTCAGACTCCTCCATGATTTCTAAGTGGGAGAACTTGCAAAATCGCAGGGTGTTCAAATACTTCTGTTCCTCACTGTACATGTGCTTACATGTTGACACATTCTTTACATCTAAATGAGGAGGAGGGTTTGATTGTGGAATGTGTAATAAATATAGATTCAAGGCTGCATGGTTTTATTAGATCATAATTGAGCATCTAATTCAACAGCATCCACACATTCACTCTATGTAGATTTTATTTTTATACACACCCCCAGACACACACAAGCGGACACAGTCAAACAACCACATATATATCACATATATATTTGTTTTCAATTCAGTTGGGCAAATTTGTTTCTCTAACCTTATCCATAGTCACTACTTCCCTAACACCTAACCTTAAATCAAGTCATCAGCCTAAAATTCAATAATTTAAACCTTGAGTGACAATGTGACAATGTAAGTGTTTAAACAGGTTTTGGTCCCCACAGTGTGAATAATACCAGGCACACACACACACACACACAGAGTTGGATTCCAGATTCCTCTGAGTCTGGACTGTTAATGGAGAGACTGCCACTTATCAATGCCAGCTTTAACAACAGACTGCTAAAAACAGGAGGAAGAGTGATAGTTTGTTTTTCATCATCTCGTGGCAGAAAAAAAGTGAAATGATGTCGAGATTTATGGTATCTGCTCACCTGTGAGTCAGAATTATTAGGCCCTGTAATCCCAGATTAAAGAAATAATCAACTAGATGGCTGTAAATTTATATCCTACATTAGGTAGGTAGGACTTTATTGATCCCACAATGGGGAAATGCCTGTGTTTCAGCAGCAATAGAGAGCAGCAACAAAACACCATAAGAACAAACACCACACACATATCTTGAGAAACAAATTCCAAAGTACCTAAAACCAGACAGAATACAGTATTTGAGAGACAATCAAGAACAAGCATGATCCTCCCACAATTATTCCCTGAGAACAAGTCAAAATACCTAAGAACAAGACAAAATATAGTATTCCAGAGAGATCAAGAAATCAAGGACAAGAATATTACTCCCTCACTCATTTTGTGTATTACTATTGGCTTTCTCCCACCCCTCAGGCCTATCAATGATCTTAACAGGGTACACTTCACCAGTGGCATGAAATTAAATATTTTCCTGCCAAGATAAAAGATTAAATAGCACACCTTTCAAAATCCTGTCCTTTTCAGTTGTCTGGCGCTGGGGGGTCACACCCATTTAGGTCAAAAGAATGCACTAAATTTTTGGAAGGCCAGCCAGTTATGCTGTTAGAGCCTTCGTGGATGAAAAATAATCACTCAAAGTAGATGTTTAATTACGCCCATCTAGTACTCACTACTCACATTTTAGCCAGCATGTGTTCTCAAACAAGAAAATACATAATTATACCTTTTGCCTTGTATAGACACACTTAATAAAATTGAATTGTGAATGTTTTTTTATAGGTAAAAGATTTTATGTTAAGAGAATTATGTTAAAAGTGTCGAAGTCTGAAGTAATTAGAACAATGTATAAAAATTATGATCTTGAGTGCAGTGCTGATTTTTTAAAGACTGATTTTGATGTTCTTAGGAACTGATAAGATATGCATTGCACAGCACCAGAGGCTGGAAATTACTGCCCATGCCAACAGATGAAGATCCTCAAATGAAACATTTCCAAAATTAAAATTGGGCAGATCCAATATATTGAGTTAATGATGTCTTATTATGAAATTTTTGCTATCTACTGTCAAAAAATTAAAATTGCACTCAGCTGAAGTTAGGCATCTTTTACTGGATAATTCTTTTATCAGTCAACACAAGGTTGTACTTGCTAATACTGTGTACAAAAAGATAATGAACACAAGCCGTTTTGTGATATTTTTATGTAAATGTTTTTAAAATGTTTTTTTTTGACAGGTTCACTGAGTGTGCAATGTAAGAGCAATTATACACCATATGACAGGAACTAAAACAAAGCCAAGAATTTCATGATATAAAGTGATAAACAAACATAACAAAGGAATGGTGGGAGGCAGATGTTATGCTTTTTTTCACTGCAGGGAATTCATTTTGTTGATTTGCACGGAAACTTATGCAAATCACATCATTCACAATTTTCCAATTACCATACCTAAGGCACAGTATGACTGATGAGCACACATCATGTTTAACATTCTGGAAGGGGAAGAGCAGACATGGAAGCAGGCCTTTCCTAGCTCTTTTCACTTCACACTACTTCTCTTTGTTTCCAGTAATGCTGGATTGATCAAGCTGTAATAAAGTAGCAATAACAGTTTTCTATTAGGATAATAAATATGACTTGACAAGCTATAACTTCTGTGACAGAGAGCAATTTTTGAGTGGAAGCTGTGTCTGCTGTGGCCCTGAAGAAATAGCATTGCAGCAACCATTTTTCCATGGTGAAAATTATTTGGATGAAACAAGTGCAAATTTTCACATTTTGTTTAAGGAAGTCAGTGGAAGTGATTCATTTCATATCATACCTTTCGTTTTTATGATACAGTGTTACCATTACTCAAAGCACTAGGGGGATTAAAACTTGAGATAGAGTAGTTGCTTCATTTCTGCTAAAATCATGTGTACAACCCATCATGAACAACCTGATTTTAGCTAACATCTAAATTGCTACAGGTCAGTGATGATTAAATCATTATGTCAGTGCCCACTAACTGAACCTAGTGTAGCAAAAGAGTACATGAAAGCACACAACAAATATTTTGTTACTGGAGTAATAGTTAATTAATCACTTTTTGTAGATCTGTGGCACTTTTCTCCACAAATAATAATGCTAAATAGACTTTTAAAGTGTTGCTCTAGATGAACAACCCAGGTTTCTGTAATTGGTTGTTCATCAGCATAATCAGTCTGTGTGAATTAAAAAAAGATCTTCCTTACTTCTTTGTTTTTTTTTGTAGTCATTTGTAGGTGTGAGTTTGATATTAAATATTTTAAACTGAAATCAGAGACAGTATGCTTGTGCTGTTTATACATAATGTTGTCTTTCATGCATATACTGTACAAATGATACACACATATGCATGCTCTCAAGCAAAATTCATCATTAATCAAAAATCCATAAACATCTCTGTAGCCCTAAACATTTGAAAAATGAGTGATAAGAGCATAACGACATTGATCTGGTTGCTTTCTTCTTTTATTTTTTGTAGTGTTGTTTCCAAATATTTCTGCCATTCGTTGTCATGTCTATTACTTTGAAATGTAACTCAATATCTGGGGGACTAAAAATGAAAAAAGATAGTCAATTTGTTGTTTTATATGGGTTCTTGCATATAACCTTAGGTAGGGCTGATATGGCTGGTTCAAATAGTGTTTGCCACCACAGAAAAGGATCCAGATTTAACATAAATATAAGAGGAAGCAACAATTCCAGGAGAAAAGCATAAACACATCAAACAGAGCACATGGCAAACAGGTACAATGAAAACTCTTCTACCTGCTGAGCAATTTCAATCTTGATTGGAGGAAGAAGTGTGGCCATGCAGCTCACCTCCTGTTTGTGTTCACTGCAACATTTGTCACAACCAAACAGGGTGACATAAATGACACAAGTCTATTGACAGAACTGCAGGAATATTCACTCACTGCTGAAAGCGGCAAGACCTGCAGAAGAGCAATGGCGGCCTTCGTCAAACAGTCCTGGTGCACAGTGCAACAGACAGTAAGATTATCTCCAAATTCTGTTTGGAACTATGCAGAATGATTAATGAGCATGAAAACACATAACCTGATCTGAAAAAACAACTGGACTAGGGTTTTAGGTCTACGACGTTTCACCTCTCATCCAAGAGGCTTCATCAATTCTGCCCGAGATATTGGTAAATGGTCTTATACTTGTATAGCACCTTTCTACGCTTTTACAGCACACTCATAGCGCTTTCACATTATTCGGCCATTCACCCATTCACACTCCTAAGCACTCATGCATTCACACACCGGTGACATCACCAGGAGCAACTGGGGGTTCAGTGTCTTGCTCAAGGACACTTTGACATGTTGACTGGACAAGCCAGGAATCGAACCGCTAATCCTCCGGTTAGGAAACAACCCACTCTACCTCCTGAGCCACAGTCGCCCCCAATCATATCTCCCTCTCAACGGCAGCTGATTTTTCTAAGTTTTTTTCAGCTTACTGTGACCTGGATGACTGAGAATCTGCATGGACACATATCCTGATGCTGCTTTTATTATTCTGGGAGATTTTAACCACTGCAATCTCAGCAAAAGCATGCCTAAACTGTATCAGTTTGTAACATTTACTACTAGAGGAAACAAAACACTGGACCTGTTACGTCCGTGGCCCTGGCCACCCCCAGCACCTCATCAGCTGGTATGAGTAATCCCAGTAGCACTGCCCCAGCACAGGTGGGAGTGCATTCCAGGTGGTGAGGCACACCTGCTCTCCATTATCAGAGCAGTACTTAAGGAGAGCGTTGGTGTATCCTCATCGCCAGATGATCGCTTGTAAGTCCACCAGTAACTTTGCTTGGCATCCATGCCCAGACCCTATGGAAAAACTGCATACCTGTTGTTAAACCCAACTTTGTTTTTTGGGGGGGAACTATATGTTGTCAGTTCGTGGATGTTTTAGGCATCGGCATGTTTGGATTCCTGCCCTTTGTTGTTTTATTTCCTCTCAGCACCAAGTGATGCTGTGACTGTCACCTGTTTTCCTCAGTGCGAGGAGACCTGCTTTTACAAAGATTCTGGATTTCCACTATCAGTTGTCATCACATCATCCTACTACCTGCTCTGCCGTGGACCTGCTCATCTGACCGGCTATCTCCTGCACTCTCTCCTGCTGCCCTGGACTGCTTCTTTTGCCTGCGGCGCTCACCTGCCAAGAGCCGGTGCAGTCAGCTAATCAGGTCCAGCTCTAACCTCAGCATACCTGTTCAGTTCTCTCATGTTATCTCCCTCTGCTCTCATTTAGCAAGCTGCGTCCCACCTTCAACCCCGGGTTGCAACACCAGCAGTCCAGTCCACCCAGGGCTCCCAGCTGCCCCGCGACCGGTGGATGAAACCAGCTCTGTCACTTCTCCTCTATACACTCATTAAATGCACTTACCTTGTCAAGCCTGAATCTGAGTCCTGAATTCTTTGGTCCTGTGTGAGTCTACTCACACAGGACCAATGTTACAGCAACATTAGAAACGCTTTCTCAGCTGAACCTAAGCCTAATTTTGGTAGATCTGACCACCTAACAATCTGGCTCAAACTTGCTTACACCAAGCGACTCAAGGCGAAACCAGTCTTAGTGAGAACTGTTAACACCTGGAACAACTGTGCACAGGCCAGCCTGCAGGGCAGCCTAAAGGCCACAGACTGGAACATCTTCAAAGGGGCCATAGATGACAGCCATGAATATGCAGAGACTGTGATTGATTACATCAGCTGGTGCACATCTATATGCGCACCAGCTAGAATGGTGTGTGGTTTCCCCAACCAAAAACCTGGGTTATTTGGGATATAAAACAGTAAATCAGGAAGAGACGAGAGGCTTTTAAGTCAGGGGACCAAGCAGAATGCAGGAAAGCTCAGTATGAGCTACAGAAGTTCATCATAGCTGCAAAGAGAGCATACTTCAAAAAACTGGATAGCTACTATATGAATAACAAAATGCGCAGTCACAAACTACTACACCTGAGCAACACAAGCAATCTCATGCACTTGAAAATTGGTTGTTTGCCTTTGAATTTTCATCTTTCAGTCTGGGAGTTGTAATACCCCAGTTGTTTTATTGGACATCTCTGAATAACGAAGGCGTCCGTCTTTCTTCATTTAGTGCTGATTTATTTTAAACCACAAGTAAAAGTTACAAACACGACCCGGGTTGTTCCTTCCTCCAGACACACACACTGGCTGCTGGAGAGAGGAGTTCCTGGCCACACAAAGCCTAATACATTTATAAGTTTTGGGCTAACCCCTTACACAAAAAGATTACAGAACCCCAGATGAAGTCAGTCCGCAGACTCCATCTCTTATCTAGAGCTCCACATGCTTGCAGCCACTGCATTTTACCTAGTCATAACAAAATGAGGAAGCTCAATGTGAGTGTATGTTGTCACGTGGTGTGTAGCTAAGCATTCATTCAGACATAATATTCTAACACAAGGAAAGAATACAGGAAAGAACTGGTGTCATAAGTAACTGTAGCTCACATTTCAGAATCAACACTCTTGAAACAAAACAGACTAATATTACTAAACCCAGTCCAACTGCTGAAATTGACCAGAGATTCTGCTATATTGACATTAAGTTGGCCCTTCTTTACAGCAGCTTTGCCCATTTATTCAAATCACTTCCACTATAATAATTGCAACCTATATTGCCCCAGACACTAGTGGTAAGCTTGCTATGAACGAACTTCATGCAGCCATTAGCAAACAACAGACTGCACACCTAAATTCCACCAGAATGTTTCCTGCCACACTAGAGGAAATAAAACCCTGGACCACGTTTACACAAACATGGCTGTTGCATACAAGGTGACACCCCTCCCCCACTTGGGACAGTCAGATCATCTTTCTGTGTTTCTCATTCCCAAGTACTCACCACTCATTTGCTGTGTGTGTCAGGAATTGGCGTGTGATGCTGCCAAAAATGTTGTGGTAAACTCTATTAAATGGCCAGACGAGGATATGTCAAACAAAACCGTCTTTTTAATAAGAGCACTAACGTAGAACAAAAAACCAGGACAAGACACGGTGTACAAAAAACACACTTACAGGTCGGTATCACAGTCCAAGGTCAGAGCCAGCAAACACATATATCAAAGGGAATCCAAAGTTTGTTGTCCAAAGGGAAAGTCTGATAAATCATACACAGTGGCAGTCCGAAGCAAGAGGGCAAGGCAGAACAGAATAGTCACAGCACATGATCCAAGTCCAACACGAGAAATACCAAAACCAAAAATAATGCTGGAAAGTCAGAGCTGGGGTCTAGAACAATCTGGCAGCGTCCTGGTGAGAGGACGCTGCCTAAATAGAGGTGAAGAACAGGTGCAAACAATAAGGAGCAGGTAAACCTAATGTGAGTGATTAGTAAAGTAAAAGGATCGAACAGAGGTGAAACAAAAACAGGAAGTAAGGGCAAAATAAAAGCCTGATAGGAAGCAGGAACCGAATCATGACAGTGTGAAACCATCAACAAGGAGCATCAAAGTGTGGCCAGTGGGGACAGACTCTGTACTACAGGACAGGTTTCACCACACGAACTGGAGTATGTTTGCCTCCTGGGTTACCTGCGACTCTCACATGGACATTGATACCTACACTTCCTCTGTGCTGGACTATATTAGCACTACCATTGAAAGTGTCACAACCCAGAAACAGACATACCACATATCCAAATCAGAAGCCATGGATGAACAAGGAAGTGAGGCTC
>NW_018128209.1:417251-421939 GCF_001952655.1 Monopterus albus
ATCAAGAAGGGCAAGCACCACTACAAGCTAAAGGTTGAAGAACACTTCGCAAACTCTGACCCCCAATCTATTGTGAAGGGCATCCAGGTCATCAGTGACTAAGACTGCTGTTGTACTTTGTGCATGCATGGTTTGTTCATTCCCTTGTTTAGCTACCGGATTCTGCAGTTGGAGGATTTCGGGTTTAACTGGATTGGACATTCCGGGGTTGGTACTGTTTTGTCACTGGTTAGTACCTGTTGGGAGAAGTGTGGGTAATTTTGGTTTGTAAGGATGGGAATTAAGGCACGATGTGGGGATTTGCGATGTGCCTGAACAACTACTGCCCTGTAGCACTCACACCCATCGTCATGAAGTGCTTTGAGCCCCTGTTCTGGCACGCCTGATGACCTGTTTCCCACCCACACTGGACCCCCACCAATTTGCCTACCGAAGGAGTATGAGTATGGAAGATGCAGTCTCCATAGCATTGCACTCTGTACTCAGACACCTGGACAACAACAACACTTATGCAAGAAGGCTGTTCATGGACCTCAGCTCAGCATTTAACATGGTCATCCCCTCCAAGTTAACCACCAAACTTGGCGACCTGGGCATGAACACCTCCCTTTGCAACTAGATTCTGGACTTTCTCACCAACAGGCCTCAGCATGTTGGATCAGACAACACCTGCTCCTCCACCATTATCGTCAATACCGGTGTACCACAGGGCTGTGTGCTGAGCCCATTCTACTCCCTTTTCACTCACAACTGCAGGCCTGTGCATGGCTCCAACACCATCATCAAGTTTGCAGATGACACCACGGTGATTGGCCTCATCAGCAACAATGATGAGTCAGCCTACAGGGAAGAGGTACAGCACCTAGCTGTGTGGTGCGCTGACAATAACCTGCTCCTTAACACCGCCAAGACCAAGGAGCTCATTGTGGACTACAGGAAGGAGAAAGCACACACGACCCTATCCATATTAACAGTATGGTTGTTGAACATGTCTCCAGCTTCAAATTCCTGGGGACCCACATCTCAGAGGATCTGTCCTGGATCGCCAACACCTGCAGCCTGGTTAAGGACACTGAAGAAGAACCGCTTGTCTTCAGCCATCCTGGTGAACTTCTACCGCTGTGCCATCAAGAGCATCCTGACCAGCTGTATCACAGTCTGGTATAGAAACTACCCTGTCTCCGACCGCAAGGCGCTGCAGCAGGTGGTGAAATCTGCCCAACGCATCACAAGGACTCCACTTCCAGCCATTGAGGGTGTCCACAGGGAATGCTGTCTCAGATGTGCACGCAGCTGTAATACCCCAGTTCTTTAATTGGACAGCTCTGAATAATGAAGGAGTCCATTTTTCTTCATTTAGTGCTGATTTATTTTAACCACAAGTACAAATTACAAATACAACCCGGGTTGCTCCCCCTTCCAGAGGCATACACACAGGCAGCTTGAAAATGGAGTTCCTGGCCACACAGAGCCTAATACATTTATATGTTTTGGGTTAACCCCTTAACCAGATGAAGTCAGTCCGCAGACTCCATCTCTTATCTAGTGCTCCACATGCTTGGAGCAGCTGTGTTTCTACCTAGTCATAACAAAATGAAAAATCTCAATGTGTGTATGTTGTCACATGATGTGTAGCTAAGGCATTCATTCAGACATAATATTCTACCACAATATTAATACAAGAAAAAAATTAGTGTCATGGTTCACTTTTCAGAATCAACATTCTGTCGGCTAACCTTGAAACAAAACAAACTAGAGCAGACTTTAAATCTTACTAAATTGCATTACTAACACATCTGAGGGAGGTCTTCTTCCCCATCCGAGGGGTCCTCTTCAATCTCAGACTCACCGGGCTCAGTGAGATCATGGGCATAGTTTTCCATGGATATTGGTATTGAACCATCTCATAAGCAGGAGTCAATGGGTATCTATTATCAATGGCAGTGGTGATACACTTTAGACCAGGGGTGGCCAATTCCAGTCTTCGAGGGCCGCTGTCCTGCTTGTTTTCCAACTATCCCTGCCTGACCTGCTGCTGATTACCTGGCTCAGGTGTGTTTGCAATTTTTAATTTCTAAATGGTCAGCCATCTCCTCTGCTAAATTTCAACCCTAGCAATAGAGGCATCAGGAGCAGTATTATTTAAGATGTAAGTACAGCACTGTTGCCCAATCAAAATACAAACACCTCCTTTTTTCAGTCAGAATGAAGTCTAATGACAATCTGTTCTAATACAACATAAGAGAAGTGGCTGCCAGTTGCTCCTGAAACCTAACAACTAAATTTCTGGTAAGATTAGTGGGATTAGTAAGATTAGTAAGACACTGAACATTAAACTAGACATAGGACAGTATAGAAATATATTTATCAAACTGTCTTAATTGCTCTTGCTGTGGCCACACAGAGCAATCAAGAATCATCTATCATTAAAGTAGAAGTTTTACCCAAATTAAAAACCAACCCGAGTGGAATCAGGACATTAGCTCTTTTCTCACGGTGTATGTGGGACCTTGTTTCTCACCACAATATGGGTACTACTATAACTAGGCTAATGAGGCCCAGAACACAGAGAACCATGCCAGGACGACTGCCTAAACTTGCCAGACTAGGCATTTTGTCTGCTGTCCTTGTCAACATTTTTGTTCCCTGATAGATATTACACTAGTGTAGGTCCTCTTCTGACTGTGGCTCTGGTTCTACAGGACCGTATATCAACTCAGGTAATGAGGTTCGTAAACCTAATTTACTGTCCATCCAGCTGGATCTTCAGCTGGAGAGCAATGTCTTATGGATTCAGTTACTTAGCCTGTTCTCAGTGAGCCACAGATTAACACAGTGTGTGGTAGTTTCTGCTACCCTATAGGTTCCTTTCCAATGTGGTTCTGACCAGTGAAGTTTATGCACCTTTCGATAGACCCAGCTGTCCACTGCAACTGGTGTTGGTTCCTCAGGTTGGTCCCTGTGCAGAATTGACAACCTGTTCAGAGACACTCATCACCGTGTTGTTCAATCGTCTGACATAATCACTCATGTCAGCATGCTGCAAAAGAAGAGGTGTTGAATCTCTAGGCATAACAGTTAGAGGACAGGGCATCTTTCTCCCTGTCAGGATTTCATGTGGGCTTACATTAATCGTTGCATTTGGAGTGGACCCGAGGTTGAACAATACAATAGGTTAAGTTAGTGTCTGCACAGACTTTCGCGAGCCCTTCCTTTATAGGTTTGTTTGCACGCTCAACAAGCCCTTGAGAGGCTGCATGATAGGCAGCCCCAAACTTATGTTTTATCCCAAACATCTGCTCAACCAGACGTAGATCATCATTTGAGAAGTGTGTTCCATTATCAGATCTGATAATCTCAGGTACCCCAAACCGGGGGATCACTTCCCTAGTGAGCCACTTAATTACCTCTTTACCTGTCTCTGTATTTGTGGGTACAGCCTCTACCCATTTGGAAAACAGATCCACACAGACAAGTAAATATCATTTTCCTTCAACTCTTTTATCAGCTCCCATATCTGTAAAATCAATAACAATCTCTTTCCAGGAGCATCTGGAACTGGAAATCCCCATAGCCCCGCCTTCAGTGCAGCTCTGGGGTTGAACAGATTACATGTCTCACAACAAAGTACTTGGTGATATCCCTCAAATGCGGATGCTGAGAGATCAGACTATTAATCTTGGAGCTCACACAGTGTCCTCTACTGTGTGCCTCTTGACACAGCAAACTAAGTAGTCCCGCCGGGGCCACTATTTTACCTTCGTGGTTTCTCCACAGTCTTGTCTGATCCCTAGACGCCCTTTTGCCTCGGCCGAAATGTCAAAAATTCTGTGTTTTTCTGTCCATATGGGGTGCTGTGTGTACATTAATGAGGAAAAAAATGAACTTAAATGATTTTAGCATATGGCTGCAATATAACAAAGAGTGAAAAATTAAAGGGGGTCTGAATACTTTCCGTACCCACTGTATGTGCCTCTTGACACAGCAAACTACGTAGTCCTGCTGGGGCTACTATTTTACCTTCGTGATTTCTGCACAGTCCTGTCTGATCCTTAGACGCCCCTTTGCCTAGCCACACCTGCTTTTCAGTAGGAGCAGCTTTATTCTGTACTTCCCTAATAATCTGCAAGCTCAACTCTGTCTCACAAACATGACCCCCTTCTGCAGGGTCTTGACCTTCTAGGTCCGGAGTGCCTGTCCTAGGCTTCTTAAACTCTGACCCTTTAGGTCTTGGATCCCTTTCATAGCTCCCTGAGCTACCTGATATCCAGCTGCTACCTTGGCAGCCAAATCCGCTGCATTATTACCTCTGTTTATCTGATTCTCTGTTTTCTGATGTCCCTTGCACTTAATAATTGCCACCTGCTTTGGTAGCAACAACGCTTGATCTAATTCCAGTAACTGCTGCAAGTGTTTTACCAGATAGCTAGTTGAAGTCACAAAACCTTTTCTTCTCCAGTGACACAAGTCTACATGTACTGCGTGTACCACATATGCAGAATATGTGTAGTTATTTACAACTTTGCCTTTTGACAGCCGACACGCCTCTATAAGAGCAATCAGCTCAGCCATCTGGGCTGAACTTGGCTGTGGGATCACATCAGCTTGCAATGTTCTTAAGCCAGCCGTTGTGTCCTTGGCCACAGCGTATGAAGCAACTAGACTGCCAGTGGCAGTCTTATGACTGT
>NW_018128209.1:422292-425914 GCF_001952655.1 Monopterus albus
TACATCAACACCTTTCGGTTGTGTCCTCTACTTTCCTCCCCCTTTTGAAATAGGACGGCATTCACAGTGCCGTCCTTTTTACCAGCATCCAAATGAAAAGGCTATGAGTAGTCAGGTGCATGCAAAGCACATGCGTGTGCCAAAGCCTGTTTAATGGCAACAAAAGCCTCCTCTGCTTGTGGAGTCCACAACAGAGTAGAACCATAGTTCTTATGGCCCGCCTCCGTAAGCATGGCATGAAGAGGTGCCGCAAGGCCATTGAAATCGGGAAAAACATTCTTGCTGTAATTAATAAGCCCTAAGAACTGCATCATGGTCTTAACAGTGGTGGGCTTAGAATGTGAGTGAATATCAGTTTTTTGTGACTCAGTCATATGCAGGCCAGAAGCAGACACCACACGTCCCAGAAAGGAGACTCAAGGTCTCCCAATCTGTTTGTCCTTTGAGACCTTGAAGCCATTCCGGGCTAAATGTGACAGCAAGGAGCCAGTGGCTGTCATTATGGTTTCTGAATCAGGAGCCTCTAAGAAAAGGTCACCAACATATTGTAACAAAGTGATGAGAAATCATGCACTGTGCCATCCCAGCTGGAATCACTACTATGAGACATTGCCAGCACTGAAATAACACAAAGGTGCCGATCTTTCTCCTCTCTGAAAGAGGCAGAAGCACATGAACTGACAACTGGAGTTGTGGGCTGGTATAAACAGCCGGATTTTAACTCATTTAGATAAGTCTGTGCTCTAAGTCTATCAGTCTTACCTCCTGGAAATTATGCTGTGTGCAGAATTCCTCCTTGTACAACCACCAGGGGTGCCATGCTCTGTGTTGCACTTTGTGGCATCTGTCTAAATAAGCCACTCTTTAATATAGGCTTCCGTTTTCCACATGGAGATTGTGGGGAAGACGGCTGAGTGTGTATGAACTGCACCCTGCAATCTGTGCTAGAATGTGCAGCTTGCACTGGAATAACAGTGCCACTCGGAGAATTAACTTCAACTGGCATTTGTGACTTGCATGAACTGGCTAAAGGAGACTGAGAACACTTGAAATGTCCTAAAAAACATGTATAATCAGCAAGAAAACCCTCAGTCTGTTTCAGTGTTGCTTCTGCTTTGTTTCTTGTCAAAAAAGTACAGCTACTGACTTGCTGTCTAACTTTCTCAGCAGAAAGAGAGGCTTGCTTCAAAAACAGTCCTATAGCATCCACTTGTGGGAGAGGACTGTCACTGTCCCCAAACGTCCTTTTATTCTGCATTTGCTGGACCCATGCAATAAAACGGTTTTTCGCATTGTCCTGCTCATCTTTAGGAACCGTATTTAACCATTTAAACAAAATCCTATAGTGTAATGACCCCAAAGCATTAGGTTTACACATTTTCCACTCTTGCACAACATTTACAGACATTTTGATACTTATGCACATGTGACTGGCGTCTCAGACTGGAATGGTCTCTGACCAGAACTATTGATCCAGTCATGAAACTTCTACATCAACTAACTTGATGCACGTGACCGCTGGGGGTTCTCCCAATCAAAAGTTCTGTTTTAATTCCAATGAACACACCGTCACCCTAAATTCTATAATACAGTTTTCCCATAAGCTATGCCAAACCCTGGAACCAAACACAGCTCTGCAAGAAGTACACTGTTTCACATGGAATTCTCTAAGTAGCACTTGTTACTACAGGACACATGCGACAGCGTTCAACAGCCTTCGTGCAGAAATCCACCCACAGGTAAAGAATACAAAAAATATTTCCCTGTGCCTTCATTTTGTCATTTAACAGTTACAAATGATTGTCTTGTAAATATTTAGACGTTCAGAATTGTGCTCCACCCGAAGAAGGCTCTGCCTGTGACTTCCACCTCACAACAAGCTAGTCTTCCCATCGGAGCAAAAATCCTAATAATTTTGGAGGCAACCATCAAAATTTGTGGTTATTCACTTATTAACATGGATTTTACATCTCTGATAGTCATCAATTTCTGTAACTAGGACACTTATTTTTCTATCCCCCAAATGAGACTATGTGCTTGCAACTTTACGTGGCAAAAACAGCATCAGCCCATTTCAAAATAAAAATGTTATTTTATCCTTACAGTAATTGTTCAATTTTTAAATCGGGAATTTACAGTCCACACAGATCAACTAAATTTTGTAAAATCCAATATGCAGGAATTATGTGCAAAAGGCTCCTGCTCACCTGTTAAGTATTGCTTATTATCTGTGGGTCCATCCACTCCCAACTTGAATCCAGCGACCCGGTTAGGTCCATCCGCTCAGAGTTCAACCAATTCCGAAGGTCATGGCCCCAAATTATAATACCCCAGTTCTTTAATTGGACAGCTCTGTATAATGAAGGAGTCCATCTTTCTTCATTTAGTGCTGATTTATTTTAACCACAAGTACAAATTACAAACACGACCCGGGTTGCTCCCCCTTCTAGAGGCACACACATAGGCTGCTGGAAAGTGGAGGCCCTGGCCATACAGAGCCTAATACATTTATATGTTTTGGGCTAACCCCTTAACCAGATGAAGTCAGTCCGCAGACTCCATCTCTTATCTAGTGCTCCACATGCTTGGAGCAGCTGTGTTTCTACCTAGTCATAACAAAATGAAGAATCTCAATGTGTGTGTATGTTGTCACATGGTGTGTAGCTAAGGCATTCATTAATTTATTCAGACATAATATTCTAACTCAAGATTATTACAAGAAAAGAATTAGTGTCATGGTTCACTTTTCAGAATCAACATTCTGTCTGCTAACCTTGAAACAAAACAGACTAGAGCAGACTTTAAAACTCACTAAATTGCATTATTAACACATCTGATTCAACACATTGTCTTAGCAATGCTCTAACTGACTGTTCATACTGTAGATCCTAAACTGTTTTTGTTGCCTTGTACTTATGGGTAATGACAATAAAGTTGAATCTAATCTAATCTATTGTTGGTTTTTTTTTGGCCACAACAATTATGTAGTGAAAATCTGATATCATGATAGCCATAAGAATGACATATAACCATGAATATAATACTGATATTATATGTTGTAAATGCAAAACATAGCGGTAATGTTGTTGTTTTCAAACCAACAGTGACACATTGTTTTTCCCTGTCTTGCGCATTTTTCATCTGATTCATACTCAAAGTTCTTCTGCATAGTGTAGAACATGTTAATTACTATGACTTCTATTTCTTCAAGTCAAAGTGTTTATTTGTCAATAGTGTTTCCCTGTACAATGAAATTCTTACTTTGCTATCCACATGAATGCCACAAAATACAAATGAAATATAAAGTAGATAAATAAGTAACACAAAATCTAAGGCACTTTAAGCAGCAGATGCAGCAATATAATAAAAATATATAAGAATATAATAAGAATGAGAATGTATGCTGCATGGGAGCAGCATATGCAGCAGTCAGCAGTCAATGTGCAATTATGCATGTGCAAACTGAGAATGTAAACAGTACAGGTCGACAGTACATGATGTATTTCCTGGTAATAAACTCCTCAGCTGTTTAGGAGTCTGATGGCAGAGGGAAAGAAAGAGTTTTTCAGTCTAGTGGTCCTACACGTCACACTTCTGAACCTCCGGCCAGAGGGTAGGGAGG
>NW_018128209.1:426092-427958 GCF_001952655.1 Monopterus albus
TTGGGCCTTCTTGACCAGCTGTGTGGTGTTAAGTGTCCAAGTGAGGTCCTCACTGATGTGGACACCCAGGTATTTGAAGCTGCTCACCCTCTCCACTTCGAGCCCCCGGATGAACAGTGGCCAATGAGATCTCCTCTCCTTCCTCATGTCCACTATCATCTCCTCTGTCTTGTCTGTGTTGAGGCTGAGATTATTGTCCTTGCACCATGACACTAGACCGGCCACCTCCCTTCTGTATGCTGCTTTGTCCCTGCCAGTGATGCGACCTATCACTGCGGTGTTGTTCATGAACTTTAGCATGATGTTGTCTTTGTGGGAGGTGACACAGTCGTGGGTGAACAGGGTGTAGAGGATGGGACTGAGGACATGTCCCTGTGGGATGCCCATGTTTGTAACAATGCTGGCTGAATTCCTATTGCCAGTCCTGACAGTCTGGGGCCTGCCAGTCAGAAAGTCCAGGAGCCAGTCAAAGAGAGTGGGGTGCAGACCCAGTGTGGACAGTTTGTGGGGGACAACTGTGTTGAAGGCAGATCTGTAGTCAATGAAGAGTATCCTGATGTAGGAGTCTCCATTTTCCAGGTGAGAAAGGGAATAGTGGAGGGCAGGTGCGTTGGCGTCTGAGGTAGGGTTGGGCCGGTAGGCATGCTGCAGGGGTCCAGGGTGTCCAGTATACTGCTCTGAATGCGGGCCTTGTGAGCAATGTTAAAGTTTTAATCCTTCAAGGTCCCTAAGATAACACTTAATCAAAACTTCACACACCTCCTTCCACAACCACTCAAGCTGCCCCTCTTGCTTTACGCAGAATGGTTGCATTAATTTTACTAGCTCTTGTGGTGGAAAGGGGTTTATATTTGCTGATCTCAGTGCAAATGTCTTTAGTTGAAATACAAAAGGGTCAAGATTATTTGTACTTATTTGCAAATGCTGGCCCTTTTATGATCAAAATAATGGCTCAACCTGATCATGATCAAAATACCTATTTTCAGTGTTTGGTTCACTATGAAAAAAGAAAAAGCAGAACAGAAAAAAACAACAAAGAAAAAACATTATGGTGGCATAGAATCTTTGGTATTTGGCCACAAAAACAAATACAGAAAAATCTCTTCTTTTTAGTTGCAATCTATAGGATTGTGAGGCACAGACTGTTTGTTTCCCAGTTTATGCAAATCCCTAGCATATTTTCCATCCTCTTATTTTTTTGTTATTCCCTTCCTTCTTTTTTCTTTCTTTTCTTCTTTGTTGTTGTTTTGAGCATTGCTTCAGTTGCATGTTTGTTCTTTGATTGCATCGCTTTGTGTTTTTTCTTGTCATCCCTTTGAGATACAGAGCATAGCAGTCTAATTAGTTATCCCAGCACCTTGTGAAATGTGACAATGGATAATGTACACATGATGTGTGTGTATGCACACACACACACACACATACTGTATTTTCATTCCTTGTGGGGATTTTACATTGAAGTACATCATTTCCTGTAGACTTATCCTAACCTTAACCATAATCAGTTCAAATCAAATCAAATCAAATCAAATTTTATTTGTATAGCACCAAATCACAACAAATGTTATCTCAGGACACTTTACAAAGTAAGGTCTAGACCTTACTATTATCACTATTATTATAGAGGGAAACCCAACAAATCCCCCTTGAGCAAGCACTTGGTGACAGTGGGGAGGAAAAACACCGGCTAGACCCCGGCTCTTGGTGGGCGGCCTTCTGCCTCGACCGGTTGGGGTGAGTGGATAAAGGAGAGAGAAAAGGAAGAAAAGCAACAAACAGTCAAACACTGGTCAGGTTGATGTGGCTGGTGACTACTCATCAGAGACTTAGAGCTCCAGGGTCAGGGCTACCTGCAGAAAGGTACAG
>NW_018128209.1:432349-442861 GCF_001952655.1 Monopterus albus
AACAGAAAGGGGGAAAGCACCATCTCCTGAGGTGCCCCTGTGCTGCAGACTACCACATCCGAGACACAGTCCCGCAGCCTTACGAACTGAGGTCTGTTTGTGAGGTAGTTAATGATCCATTCAGACAGGTATTGGTCCACACCTGCCCTCTCCAACTTCCCCCTCAGCAGTGACGGCTGGATTGTGTTGAAAGCACTGGAGAAGTCAAAGAACATGACCCTCACAATACTTCCGGGGGACTCCAGGTGTGATAGGGCTCAATGCAGCATGTAGGTAATAGCATTGTCTACCACGATGCCAGGTCAATATGGAAAATGCAGCGGGTCCAGCACTGAGCTCACTTGGGCACAGAGGTGGCCGAGGACAATCCTCTCCATGGTCTTCATCAGGTGGGAGGTCAGGGCAATGGGTCTGTAATGGTTTGGCTCCTTGGATATAGTTATTTTAGGAACTGGGACCACACAGGATGTCTTCCACAGAACCGGAGCTCTCTCCAGGCTAAGACTCAGATTAAACATGTACAGGACCACTTCATTGAGCTGGTCTGCACACTCCCTGAGGCAGGGATATGAATATGGATGTTATCTTCCCAAATACAGTAGGTAATTACATCTTTACATCTATGAAAAATAGTTACAAAAAGTGTCAAAAAAGTTATGAGATTGATGCAGCTATGCAGTTAAAAGTGTTGGCCCCCTTCCTCTTAGAAAAAAGAAAGTCTCTGAAATAAACTGAATGTATTTGACATCCACTATCCTCTGTTGTATATTTAAAATAACAGTCATGTTGCTTTTGATTTTTGATGTTAACTTATTGTTTTAAATATTACAACAATTAAAAATGCCATGGGCAAAATACTGAGGCAATTGAGCGCTTTTTGTAGGTCTGAAAGAGGATTGTTCACTTCTCAATCTTTCTTGAGCAAACTACTTGAGTTCTTGTCTGTCTGCAAGGTTCAGCTCTTTCCATTTCAACTGGTGATGGTCTTATACTTATACAACGCTTCTCTACGTTTTACAGCTACTTGGCCATTCAGTAGTTATTATCGGGAGCAACTGGGGGTTCAGTGTCTTGCTCAAGGACGCTTAACATGTTGACTGGACAAACTGGGAATCAAACTGCTAATCCTCCGGTTAGGAAACGACCCGCTCTACCTCCTGAGCCACAACTGCTTTTCATTATCCTCTTTGACCTCTGAGTGACACAGAGCTCTTCTGATTTCATTGTTCCCTTCACAGAATCAGTGCACACTTACAAGATACAGTAAAGCAGCCCCATACAGTAACATAACTGGGCCTCCCCCATGTAGTGGAAGTGATGTGAACAAAAAGCCTCTGGTTCGGTTCATCTGTCCAATGGGCATTGTCCCAGAATCACTGTGGCTTGTGAATGTACTACATGCTAAACTCTTCAGTTTTTCTCTTTCTCTTTCATAAGTGGGCTTGTGGTAGTTAGGGTCTGATACAAATTAAATTAATTCAGGCACATCATCCCAATTCCAATAATTATTTAATATTACATAATACTGAAAATTGTAAGACAATTCAGCACTCTGAATGATACGGGATAGAATCACCACTCCTGCATAAAGAATAAACAATAGTATTAGATATGAGACTTGTCAAAGAGTCAGTCAGTCATTGTGGCCACAAGGTACAGTCAGTCAGATTCCAGAGTCCAGAGTCAGGTCGGTCCCCTCTCCACCCAGCCGGGTTCAAATGCACCATCATTCTCTTTTTCTAACCCACAGCTATCCTAACTTTTATCTTCTCCCACTTACACATCCTCCTATTGCTTAAGCCAGAGTCACAGTTTTACGCCAACTCTACACCCCTTCTTCCAGGAATTGTCTGAGATGTCCAGTACATGAACTTCTAGGTTGCATTGACCCAGCACACATTTCCTTTTCTAAACATGAACTTAAAAGCACCAACAATTCACAAAAGGCTGAAGTTATGCCCTATTTCAAACTTCCCATTTAAGAGAGGCTGCTCCCTGGATGTTTACCCATAAATTAAACAGAGGACACAAGCCAAGATATTCTTGCTTGAGCATGCTCAGTAGATAGTACCCAAGGATCTTCATGCACAAACATCTCCAAACATTTCAGAGGAGACAAACAGATCTCTCCAAGATCACATAAACACTTAGCTCACCCTTACATAACAATCAGCTATTACCTATATGTAATCTACACACTCCTATGATATTCTATTACATTACTTGTAACTTCTTTGTTTTTGACCACTACAGGCTCCTACTGGGTCTTCATCCGTGCAGCCTACTTTCATTCAGAAAGCAATGTACTGTATGGTGTGACTGGACACCATTTATCACTTCTTGCCAGAGGTACCAATCATTTTATTCTGGACATTTTAAAAGATTTTGGCAGAATAAGAAAAAAATCCATCTCTTTTCACAGCCTCTTTGTTTTATTCTATGCTAAACCAAAAGCATTCAGGTTTATATGACAAAAGACTGGTTCAGTTCAAACCTTTTCAGGAGAAACAGAGCATTGTTTCACTGAGGTGTAATGATACCAACACTTGTAGCCATCTTTGTAAATTTTATTGTAAGTGGAATTAAAAACAATAAATCAGAAATTTGCTTTGAGCTAATGTTACCCACTCCTAGCAACCCCTACTGGATATGTTGACTGAAACTGATGTCAGTTGGATAGATATATCACTCACTGCTGATTGGTTTGGGGGAAACAAGACAAAATAACTCAAGAACAAGGGTGTCTACAGGGGAAGAGGATGAGTCAGAGGGAGGAAGAGAGAGAAAGATATAGTGGAAGTAAAAGCCTCAACTGATGAAAGAGTGATTGGGTGTTTGTTATATTAAGGAGCAAACATCTGTATTTCATTAAATAATATATTCTTCATCTTTTTAATCTGAGAGATTCTGGGAAAGATAAAATGGCACTCAACTATTAGCGAAGTGTACATTAGTTGGTGTTTTTTTCAACTTACATTTCCATCACACCTCACCTCGTACCACTCCACTTATGGTAACTCTGTCTGTTATGCATCAAAATCTACAGTGTTTAAAATGCAAGATAGCTCAAAAGTGTCTGTGGATGTCCTTACTGGATTTTTCACCCTGTTGCTTGTCTGCTTTCAGTGGAGTTGCTTACAATACAGTATATCTGTCCCCGTCCTTTTCTTGATACTACATACTTGTCTGTCATAAGTGCTCTGTCCACTCACACACACACAGACCCGCACAATGGCACCAGTGAGTAAACAACAGCATATCTCATGGCCAGCACTTACTTTTCCTAGGGGCAAGAGTGGCGCAACATTAAATTAGTTTTATATTATCCCTAATTGCTTTCTGCCCATGGATTATGGCAAAGCTATTTGTGTGAAGTAGAGGCAAACACAGTGGACATGTGAAGGTCAGCTTCTTACATTTGTCAGCCTAGATGTGTTTGCTGTAAGTGTAATTGACTTATGTCTTTATAATAGGGGAAAAAATGAACAAAGAATACAATTCTTTTTGTTTTCTTATTTATGTACCTCTACTGTCAGAGCATTTATGTTTGTACTGAGGCTTCAAATGATGATACTTAACATGGCATAAGTCATGTCCAGAAATGCATGTCTGTTGGGAATGTTATTTTATGTCCTGTATAAGTTGCATTTGTCTAAACTATTCACTTATTTTCATCATTCTATTGGTTTTCTTTCTCACCCTTACTTTTCTCTCTACTCAAAGGTTTGTGTTCCATTATTTTATTGTTTAAGGTTTCAGTGTTTTTCACAGCCAACCCCTGCACACATCTGTTTAGCTGTTCCTAGTTTTTCCGCAGTACTTCTGTTCATATCTCCTCAAGTCACTGCTAATATTTTCTCCTCAGTTTCATGTCTTCTTTCTCTTCTTACCTCCCCCTTCCATTCTGCTTTTCCCCTTGTATCAGCTTCACCCCCTCACTCTCCTTCTTTTCTCTAGAGACACTGGTTTGTTAATGACTTCACTGTGGTTTGTCTCTCAGTTGGCACCAACTGGTGCTGATTATCTCACCATCAGCATTCAGCATCAGTGACTTCTGAGAGGCTCACCCACCCTTGCCTTTCAGCTGCAATGCACAAATACCTTGTGATGTCACAGGTTTATGAATATTGATGATGTTACAAGCTTGTCTTTCTTCTTGAGAGAGACAAGCAATTAGCTTGCTCTATTTAGAAAGATGTCAGTCTTGTTTGAAATATTGGTGTGATGTGGGAACTGTGGAAAGATGTGTATAAGATGTACAAATTGTTACTGCCTCTAGCTGGTCTCACCTTTGTTGTACAAGTGTGTACTTTCTGGCCAACTCAATGTGATGATGAACAGTTAAAACTAACAGAAGTATGTTAGCAAAAGCTAAGTAGTGGCATATTATATAGATCAGCTGTACAATGATAACCATTGTAGAAGTTGGAATCCCCTCCTCTCCTGCAAAAACTACACATTTACAGGTTTTCAGATCAAATAGTTTGAAACTGAAAATGAATGCACTGAAGGCTAACTATAAAACTCTATCAAGGCAAGATCATGCCCTTGGGCAAAGTGATGTGGTACATTACAGCTTACCCACAGACAAAGGATAAGAAGGTTGATAAAACATACTTATAATTGCTTGTGAAAGTCTTCCTATTAGCTGGAGGAATCCAATCATGTGTTTGGGAATGGAGTGCCATTTTAACCTCCACTGAGCTGCACAACTTTTTTCACTGAGGAGTGCAAGTGATAAGTCATACATAGATAAAACAACTGATCAGCAACAGCTTGTGTTTTTATTTTAATTGTTTTTAAGTAATTTTTAAAACTACGTCAAGAAAATGAATCTGACCAATTTAGCATTGAGAATATTTTTCTTTTGCCAACAATATTCAGAAAACCCAGAATGGGAATGAAGTGTGTGTGTGTATTACTTACATCATGAGGACCGAAACCTGTGGGGACTTTGCCATTCTTGTGGGGACCAGAAACTATTTCCCACAAGGAAATCAATGAATTTTAGGGTGGCAAAGTGGTTTAGGGTTAGGATGAGGTTAGGTTAAGTGTTAGGGTCAGGGTTAGGTGTTAGGTAAGTAGTGGTTATGGTTAAGGTTAGGATAAATCTACAGGAAATGAATTAAGTCAATATAAAGTCCCCACAAGGAATAAAAACACAGCGTGTGTGTGTGTCTGTACTTGTATATTCATGAGGACCGGTTTGAATTTTATACCATGGACATTTTGGGAAAGTGGGGGCATTTTGGCCAGCCCTTGCATTCTCACACTTGTTCAAAAGACATTTTAAAGGTTGGACTTGTTGGAATTGTGATGGTTAAGGTTAGGTATTAGGGATGAGGGAGGTTAGGTAAGAGACCAGGGAATGCATAATATCAACAACTGTCTTCACAAAGATAGCTTCAGAGACATGTTTTGCACTGGCTGGGCACTTCTTCTCAGCATGACTGTTAGTGTGATAAGCAGTCAGTGGAGAGTTAGCGCTTACAGAGCACAACAGAGCAGCAGCCCTGGGCCTTGACCACTGAGAAGTTATAGCTGCATACACTCTTATATTGAAAGAGTACACACAAATACTCACACACCTGCATAAAAAACACACACGTACTCACTCTGCACTCAAAGTCACATTCTTCTTTTCTCTCTCTTACACCCATCACTTATTGACTAATGTCTCCCCTCTACTCAGCCATCAAAATCCTGCTGCTGTATCTACAACCCCCCCACATCCCACCCAACCTCCGGCAGGGAAATCAGCTGTATCAGCATTGTACTTACCTTCCACCCTGAGAACACACAGCAAGACACATACACACACACTGAGTGAATAAGATTAAAGAACTATTGACCTGATTTAGGCTCTGTCTGTATGCAAGTGTAAACATGCACATTTTTTTGGGGGGGGGGGCAGAAACACATATATAAATGTTCAAATGAATAAAACTGTATGTGTGTATGCGTGAGTATGTGTGCATGAATCTCTAAATAGCTGTGAAGCCTAATGAAGGATTTTCTCACCATGACTCATCCTAACTCAGGCACATGTTTGGAGTTTTTACCTCCCCACGTATTGGTGTGTCTCTTTGGTCCCCTCCATCAAGCTGCTCTTCAACACTGCCATCTCTTCATTCCAATATCCCCATTCTTTTCATATACAGCCATCTTTCTCAACGTACTACGCCTCCCTTTCTCATTCCCATGGGTAGTGGCAGGATAATTGGAAGCAGAGGTTCTTTGTTGAGATGATGCTGAGGCCACTCAGGTGGAAAGCCCTCTTAATAGACCTCATGCACACACACAGGGGTTTATGCAAACACTTCCACACACATACAGCATACTGTATACTCTTCGATGTAGAATAAGCCATGCACATACAGTATATACTGAATCTTCTTGTCATTTCCGAGATTACCCAGCTTCTACAATAGAAACAATCAATGATTTCCCATCAATGTCTGATTTTTCTTAACTTCTCTCTCCATTTCTTTATCTGGTCCTCTGTCTCTCATTCTTTTTCACCTTCCCTTCATCAATTTACCTCTCAATCAAGACACCTGGGCTGCAAATCCATTATTTTGTATCACTCAGTCGCAATCATATCTCGCATTATTTCCTTAATAACAGGCAATCCCTCAGCTGGCTTTTTCACTGCACTGACTGCATACCTCACATTGCCACAGCACATATCACATTGTAATATTTAATCTCTCTTCATGCATGAAGCAAGTTTCTGTATGTTTTCTGACAGTGTCCATTTAGTTTTCTCTAAGGTTGGAAAATGATTACGAGCCATATCTAGCTTATGTCAGATGATCACAATTTGGACGTGGCAAGAATCCCTCAGTTTAAATCCCTCCCTCTCCCCCTCCATCATATCCTCTATCAATCCCCACTTCCCTGCAGTGCACAGCTAAACCAAGATGGCTGCCTTCCAACTCAATTTGCAGTCAGCGAAGGGACTATTTGCGTGAACATGTGTCCCATCATTTAGCTGATATCCCGCCTTGACAATTTCACAGAGAGGGGTGAAATCATGCATATATTAAAGTCCTCTTCCCCTTTGAGTTCAATTCATCTTTCCCACACTGGTGTTTTGTAATTTTCCCCTTCCTCCAACAGGGTACTTAAGGATTAAGTGAAACACTGAGGCCTCTCTTTACACCAAGAGATAAAATGGAGGAATGTAGAGAAGTGTAAAGAGTGGGATGCACTTGTGCTGAGAGAGTACATAAGGGAACAGAAAATGAAAATTAAAGTGACACTTGGGAAAGGAATTTAAAGGGTGGATTAAAAGTTAAGAAAGCAATATTGTCCTAAGAATCTGCAAATCAGAGGTCAATAGAATAACACACACACACACACACGCAGTTGTGTAAAGGAACACACACCTACATACATGTACTTCTGTTTTTATGAGAACATTGACATAATGCATTCCCTAGCCCCTTACCTTATAACCTTAACCATCATAACTAAATGCCTAGCCATAACCTTTCCCCTAACACCTAACATAAACCTAATTCTATTCTGAACCCTAAAACCAAATCTTAACCCTCAGAAAGATGTTTCAGAAAGTGAGGACTGGGCAAAATGTCCTCAGTCTGTAGCAAAAGATACTTTTTGGTCCTCACTATATAACAAGTACAAGAACACACAGACACGCATCATATCTATGAACTGATGAATCAGCTGCAATCAACTGTAGTGACTGGTAACAACTGAATGGCGGGCACAGGTTTTTGAATTTTTTTTTTATATTTTACTTTGGTGCGAGCCTCAGAGTGCCACAAGTGTCAACCAACTGCCACACCGACTCCTACAATAGGTACACAGTATTAGGCAGGTGGTCATAATGTTATACCTGACTAATGTATATCACTGATACTTTTGGGCATGTTAGGCTTTTATAGCCTGAGATGTTTAATAAATACAGGCCCAGGTGAGTAACACTCCTAATATTAATCTCATAATTGGAAAAGGTAAACACAATTGAGTAAGTGAAATACCTCACATTAACAAGTAGATTATCATAACTGTTTCTGACTGATGGTGTAAAAGCTTTAAAGTAGCATCCAGCACGAAAAGTATTTAAATTCCCTTCTTGCTGGGACCGGGTGAGATGTACCGGTCTGTACTACAGGCACATAGAAAACATATTTTCTGGTCCAGTTGAATTCCATATCTTAAACCTGTTGGTTGGTTGTTAGAAATGGCTCCTGACTGTTTGCCAATTTTATGTTTGTTGTCCCTGCAAGTGTTCATTGTCACATTGCCTACTGTGTTTCTATCTCACTCTGGATACACGATTGCTGTCTCCACTGATGGAAAGAAATCTGCTGAGGTTTTCTGTCCTGGTGAGGTCTTGGCATTTATATAATTTTCAGACCTTTGTTTCACAAAAAGTTATCCCTGAATACCAAAGGAAACAGCTGGCTTGATAGATGCAAACTTCACACCTGCCCTTGCAACCAACTGTGCTGCTGATTGGATCTTTTTTTTTGTCTGACTGTTATTCTCCTCCTGTCCATTTGTTCTCAGGTTAACGGGGTTCCAGCTGCCTTCACCCATTGTGAGTACAGGCTCCAGGCTTACTCTGTGGCTACTGTCTGACTATGCGGTCAGTGGACAGGGATTTAAAGCTGTTTATGAAGGTAACACAACTTCAGTGTTGTTTGTTGTTATTGAGTGTTTGGAAAAAATATAACTGTTACATTTTTTTCCTACAACATAAATTTGGATGTGATTATTTTAATCTCAAAGTTCTTTTACAATAAGCCACGTAAACTACTTCTGAGATTTGTGACTGTCTGACTCATAGTTAAATCAAACTTTCCATCTCTACATTATTGTTCTCAGGTCAGTAATTTTCAGCCACTTGTGTTTGTGTTTCTTAGCTCTAAGCAAAATAAAAAGGATTTTATGGTACTGAAAAAAATCTTTCAAATATCCTAGCAAAAGGGAGAAAACAAAGCATAAAGGAGAGAATGTGCTGTGTGCCATGACTCATGTTCCAAAGCAAAATGAGCAATGTCCACTGAACTAATTGTATCATTGGATGGTTTCATTTAAAGCCATTCTATTAGCTAGGTTATCATCTCACTGTTCCCAGGCCAGGACTGGGACCTTTATTGTGGTGGCATGGAATACTTTTTGACCCATGGCAAGATGATATTAATGAAAGCACTCAACCCACACAAGAGGAAAGGCAAGCTTAGGGAGATGGAGGAAATACAAGGCAGTGACTAATTAGACTAATTACCTGACAGGAGTTTGTCATTCTTTTTGAGATATTGTGAATGTAGGGACATGGCTTGATGAAGCAACGTCAAGCAGCTCAGGAGGTTTAACACCACAGTGCGTGACTAGATAAAAAGCAAAGAGAATGTTTACCTCCACTCTGAGACCTTTAGGATGTTGTGATTTCTTTGTCACTAGTGGAATAAAACTGTCAGACTCTGTCCTTGGATGATGTAATTGTCTCTTGCTGCAAATATATTGGCAGAAACTAAAAAAACTATTTATGTTGGTACTCTAAACACTTACTTGCGATATTACTCATATGAACACACCATAGAGACTGTAAGCAAACAATGGAAATTAATATAAATCTAAAATTGGGGGTGGGGGTTGGTACCAGAGGGACTAGGAGGTCCACTGAGCACCAGGGGAAACGGGTGCAAAGTCATAATTAGCTGTCACCCACTTCTTATAACTCTGGCGAGACCAGTTGCAATGACCCATATCACATACTGTAGGAGAAGAGAAAGGCTTCCCATGTGGTGCTGCCCTAGGTTAGAGTGAATGTTAATTGTAGAGTGAGCAAGCGAATGGACCACTGGCAATTTTTTTCCACTGGTAATGCACATGTATGAATCTTAGCACTCTATTCCTTTTTGCTCAGATGCAGTAAAACCACAAGCCTTCTCTGCTTGCTTTCATTCTGCTCAGTTATAAGCTCTATTCTGTTCTCCCTTTGTTCTTCCTCTTTGGCAGTTTCCTCATGGCACACATGGGTTCTTTGGCTTTGCTGTGCCACTGAAACCCCATCAAGGCTCCCTGGCACAGACAGGGCCAGAGTTAATGAAGCTCCAGCCTGTGACCAAACCTGATTTATCTGGTTACTGATTAAAATCAACACAAAGCTTAAAATCAGCAGGATGATAAGAGAGGCCGAGATAAACAAAGAAAATTACATGTGGTGTCTATTGTTAACCAGAGTAAAGGCTACTTTTTTGACAAATATGTCATTTGAGCCATTTTCTGTGATACTGTATTTGGTATAGCTTTGAGCAATATTTGAAAGATAAATTGAAGAGCTAAGAGCAGATTTATACATTTTAATAAAAAAAAGCCCATTTAATTACCACAGTAGATCCTGTCATCTACAGCAGTAATATTAAATTTCATAACTTTTCTGCTATTATACTACTCAGGAAGCTGAGAAACACCAAGAAGGTGTCACAGAAGCCACTGGTATAGAGCCATTGTTCTGCTTTGATTTTATTAATT
>NW_018128209.1:442934-445582 GCF_001952655.1 Monopterus albus
ATAGGCTATATAATTAGAGATTGCACGGTGTATCATCTCAGGAAGTTACCTGTAATTGGTCTTTGTTGGGTAATAATTTCAAATTATGCCCATGTGGATAATGACATCTATTTTCTTGTATTTACCTGTTAGGTAATTTCTCACTTATAGTAGGCTATTCTCAAGCTCAAGCTCTGGTTATTTCACAGTTGTTGTTTGTTACACTTCAATTTTGTTATGATTCGGTTCCGCTGCTTCCTGTCATGCTTTTATTTTGACGTTACTTCCTGTTTTTTGTTTCACCTCAGTTTCGGACTTCTTACTTTAATAATCACTCAGATTAGTTTCACCTGCTCCCGATTGTTTGCATCTGTTTTCACCCCTATTTAGGCAGCGTCCTCCCACCAGGATGCTGCCAGATTGTTCTAGACTCCAGCTCTGACTCTCCAGCATTATTTGGTTTTGGTATTTTGTGTTTTGACCCGGATTGTGTATTTTGACAATTCTGTTCTGCCTTGCCCTCTTGTTTCGGACTGCTTCCCTGTGTATGGATTATCTGACTTCTCTTTTGGACTGCGAACTTTGGGTTTCTTGGATGTATGTGTTTGCTGGCTTTGACCACGGACTTTATTATGAACCTGTAAGTCTGTTTCATGTTTTCACTGTGTCTTGTCTCGTTAAGCATTAGTGCTCTTATTAAAGAGACGGTTATTCACGTATCCCCGTCTGGCAAGTTAATAGAGTTCATCCACGACATTTTTGGCAACATCACGCGCTGATCCTGACAAATTTAGCCAGAGACACTCGAACAAATCATTTAACACATGACCAGTCTTTTTCCTCTCTTCTAACTTCATGTTCCTCTGTATTATAGCATTAAAATGTGGTGGGCAACCAGAGTGGATCATAATGGTGCATCCTTGTAATGTCCATAATTTCTCATTTGAATGCTATGTGGTGGCACATAGTTTTTGTCAGGGTTTTGGTCCTTTTCCTTGCACATAACGGTGCAAGTCCAAGGTAAACTTGTGAATAATGTACATAAGAATAAAGAATGCAAAGTGTGTGTAAGTGGCATTGCCCAGATCGCAGCTTGGTTACTTCACAGCTGTGTCCTGTCTTTGCCATGGATTCAGTGGAAGTGTATCAGAACTGAGCTGCCAAATGCTTAGTGCTGCTCACTTCTAAACTTCAGCTTATGCCTTTTTGGATTTTAATCAGTAATGTCATTTCAGTTGAGTAGTGGAATTCAGAAATGTGTGTGTGTGTGTTGTAAAAATACATATATTTCATATACTTGAGTGAGAATTTGGAGTTGCTATCAGGCATCTGTTCACCTAAGGTAGTGTGCTACAAAAACAGTTTGAGAAATTTCACAATTGTTTTCACTCCAAGAGAAAACATCTGCACTGTAATTATGGGTTTCTACAGGAAGGAGGCTAAAATCTAGGTTATTTTGGTAAAGACAAAAGATTGTTGGAATTGATCTCATTCCCCCTGTTTGGTTTTTTGCTAAAGCTTAATGACCCACTGATAGTACAGGAAATTAGTTGTATTTTTAGTTGTTGTTGTGCTTGCTCATTACATATGACCCACTGCGTAGCCAGCCAGAGACTGCTGTTCTTGGTTTTGAGAGTGGTTGTGTTTTCCTGTTGTCAAGGAGATAAATGCACCTCTGATTATATTTGTGTGTATACATTTGCCTGTGTGCCTTGGTACATGTCTTCAAATGGGATGAATATTTTTTTCTTAGACTGACTGGTTTTTCTCAGCACAGCTTATGGCAGTATAACCTATTCTACAGCCACTCTTTATTTAGATTGTGCTTCCTATCCACTATTTTGGTGCAGTCCCATCTTGTCTATATTGGATATCTGTTGTGTTTCAGCCCACACTGCAATAAGCCTAAGTGCTGCACAGTCCATCTCCCTACCACTGCGTAATGGCTGAGACCAGTCTAAAATCTCTCCCCTCTCATCACCATGGCAACCACCCGACTCCTTTTTGCAGTCTTATTCTTCTCTTTCTTCATATCTTTGCAAACTCTTTATTGATTGTTAATTTGGAGATATAGAAAAGGAGGCAAGTAGAATTAGAAACATTTGCTGAGCTTCTAAAAATATCTACTGGTAACAGAGTAGAGCTCTCATCTCTTCATGCTTTACTACAGTTCTTATGCTCCACCTGGTTTTCTCCATATTACTTCTTTTTTTTTTTTGCTCTTCTCTCCTTTTCCGGCGGCTCCTCAAATCTCAGTCATTATGTTGCCACTTTCTTAATGTTATCACTGGCTCTCCCTCTATCTTGAATATGAAATTACCATCATGATTATTCAGTCACGTGTTGCCAAGTTTCTCTTCCATCTGTCTTACTTGCATAGTCAATGTACCTCCCAACTGGGTCAGCTTAAAATAAATAAATAAAACACAGCCAGTGATGTCGCACAACTGTCTCCCTCCTCAAAATTAATTCGCTGCACTTATCTGAGATAGTATGGGGAAAAACAATATTTTATACAGTAAATTTTCAACTTTAAATTCATTCCTTTCTGTGTATGTTAGGGTCTGCAGGCTGAATTGGCTCAAATCCGATCTTTTTGGCCAAATGTGACCCATATCCGATTTCCTTATGACAGTGTGAACAGCACAAATTCGATTATTTATTTATTT
>NW_018128209.1:445648-466156 GCF_001952655.1 Monopterus albus
CTCTCCTCCTTCTTGATGTTCTTCTTATTATTATTTCTTTATTTCGATTGCACATTAACTGGTACATCGCTATGCACATGCTATCACAAGCCGCATCCATTTTTATTTTCACAAACACAGTACGCTGCGTCTGACGTCACATCCTCTTCTGCACATGCGGGTCACCTCAGGGCCGTATATCATTCACACATGAGACAGATGGCAGTCGCATTTAAATGACACTGTGAACAACAGCGCAAAAAAATCGGATTTCGCCAAAAAATCCGATCTGAGCATTAAGACCTGCACTGTGAACGTAGGTGAATTGTGTGTTTGAACCACATCTTGGTATGGTAACCATTATGAAGAGGGAGGCTTCAAAAAGGCAAAACAGTAAAATGAGAATTGGTCACTGAATATATTTGCTGTAACAAGTCACCACAGGCAGTCATATTTTTTAGAAAGTGAGTAAAGGAGCAGCAGAGGGAGTCCTTCCAACACTAGCTTTCTCCTGCATCCATCAGAGCTGATCAACAACAGCGTTTCTATATACACCCCCTGGACCACCCTTATACCCTCTCTCTTCTTCCTATTAGTGGGTTGAGTAGGTGAGGGTAAAGCTTGAGTGAGTCCAGCACCTAATTGAAAAATGAGGCCTGTCGTGGAGCTGGCCAAACATCAGTGTGATGATAGAGGTACAACGGGATTTCTAATAATTTAGGCTAGACTTACATCATATTGAAACTCAAAACTTGTCAGAGTTTGTGAGTTTTGAGTCTGCACTACAAAACATAAACCATGATGTTAATATGCTGTGTGTGTGTGTGTGTGTGTGTGTGTGTGTGTGTGTTCGCTGCCATAAGGTCAGGACTCAGAGGAGGCCGCAGGCACTTTACATGTCAACATGGATTTAAGCTGTTTGAAGCTGCATAAGTTATGGTGTTAAATACGCTACAAATACTGTGGAAGAGGTACAGTGAAATATGTATATAAATATCATCAGCAAGCATCTCAGAGAAACTTTGATATCATTCACAACCTGAACACTGGTGTGTGCTTACTGTAGTTCTTTGATTACCTTCTGGGCTGGACAGCTCATGAAAGCACTCTGTGTGTGCACACATACTGTATCCACAGCAGTCTTTCCTCAGCTATGAAAACATGGAGGCTGGTGCCACTGTGTTTGCATACTAATCAGTTTCTCTCTTTCTTTTTGGCTTCATCTTTTTCACGCACAGCAGCCCCATTTTCAACCACTTACATATGTGAGGTAGGCATGCCATATTGGCATGTTGTGCTGCTATGACAACTCAACCTTTAATTATACAGGGAGTCTAAAATGAACACTTCTTCTTCAGTACACTTAAACTGAACAGAGGTGATCATAGAGCCCAACTAGTACTCACCTTTTGTACTATATATGCAGGTTAAATAGCTGAAACGTAGCAGTTAACACAAAATCAATTGAAAGAGTGTCATCCCACATGTACCTGGGCAAATGGATAAGTATGGCTTTATTCAGTGCGCATATTGCTAATCTAGTAAGGAAGCTTAAGGTAAAGACTGGCTTTTGTTTTAGAAATAAATCTTGTTTTAATTACAGTGCTAAGAAAAATTTTGTGGAAATTACTTTTCTACCTGTGACTGATTATGACATAATATATATGCATGCAGCTTCCTCTGATTTATGAAGCTTTGATTGGGTGCACCATGCATCCTTGCGTTTCATTACAAATGCAAAGTTTCTTACTCACCACTGCATTCTAATGAGTTATTGGAATGGACATCGCTGACCCTTCATAGACAACAACACTGGTATATTTTTGTCTATAAAACAATACTGGGTAAATTTCCAGCTTATCTTTGCACCCTTTTCTCTCTTAGCTCTGGTGGTTACCAGCTATGCTCTTCTACGTGGTAGCTTTTTAATGTACCTTGAATTTTTACAGACCTGGGGAAATCTGCATTTCCCTACTATGCACCTTGGTCACGGAATAACTTGTGGAAAGATATGGAGTTAAGATTCAAGGTGTTTATTTGTCATATGTACAGTTAGGAAACGTGTTTCCCTGTACAATGAAATTCTTACTTTGCTGTCCACATGAATGCCACAAAATACAAATGAAATATAAAGTAGATAACACAAAATCTAAGACACAAAGTCTAAGGCACTTTAAGCAGCGCAGATGCAGCAATATAATAGAAGAAAAAATATACAAGAATATAATAAGAATGTATGCTGCATGGGAGCAGCATGTGCAGTAGTCAACAGTCATTGTGCAATTATGCATGTGCAAACAGAATGTAAACAGTACATCACGTATTTCCTGGTAATAAACTTCTCAGCTGTTTAGGAGTCTGATGGCAGAGGGAAAGAAAGAGTTTTTCAGTCTAGTGGTCCTACATTTCACACTTCTGAACCTCCGGCCAGAGGGCAAAGAAGTGAACAGTCCGTGCTGGGGGTGGGTGGGATCTTTGAGGATGGAGGCAGACTTCCCACACACCCTGCGGTGGTAAATGCTCTGCAGAGAGGGCAGTGGAGTCCTTGTGATCTTCTCCACAGTCTTTACCACTCTCTGCAGGCGCTTGTGGTCCATAGCAGGTCCATAGCAGTAGTGCTGCCATACCAGACAGTGATGCAGCTGGTCAAGATGCTCTCAATGATGCAGCTGTAGAAGTTGCAAAGGATCCTAGGCAACATGCCAAACCTCCTCAGCCTCCTCAGGAAGTACAGCCGCCGTTGGGCCTTCTTGAACAGCTGTGTGGTGTTAAGTGTCCAAGTGAGGTCCTCACTGATGTGGACACCCATGTAGACACATTCATATCTATTGTAGAACAACATAAAGAATGTGGTGAAAGAGACATCCAGCTGTTTCTCTTCAGAGCCCATTGCTTTTATCTTGTGAATGACATTTTTGTATATTATGTTCTATGTGTTGGATTTTATTGTGTTGTAAATTTGTATGGCTGTTATCTTGGCCAGGTCTCCCTTAAAAATCTCAATGGGACTTCCTGGTAAAATAAAGGCTAAAATAATAAATAAAAGGAATGCAAAACATGTTTGGTATACTAGCCCCTTTGAACTACTTCACAGCATTGCTCACACACATTCTTACATACCTTGCTAATAAATGAGTGAGCCTGAGGAAGCTACAGTGTGAATGTATTGCTCACATATTTGTAGTCATGTTTGAAAGAAAAGGATGATCTAGACATCCCTTGTATACACTAGGATTCCTATTGTCCTGTCCCACCTTGGCACACCAAAGGATGGGTGAGCATACAGCTGTACAGAAGTTTATTATTTGCTGATTTACCAGAACCACTAGTTTCATGGGATTCTTCTGCAGTCCTTTGTTGCATGCACAGAAGGAAGATGAACAAACATGACATGACTCCTGAAGATTTAATGCAAGAGCAAGCTGAATTGTAGACTAGAGGATGCCTTTGTTCAGTGATGTCAAAGACAAAGATGATATTTCAAAACAGTCACTGTTCGATGATAATTAACAACCAGCAAGGTGTGCGACAGTGAATAGGCTAACATGTAAATTTAACTTTTTAATCCAATAAAGGCATTCAACTGAAATGTCACAATATTGCAATAGGTCTTGATATTGATGAAAGAAAATAGAGAAGAAACAAAGGTTGAAATTAAAAGCTGCACTTATGAAGTTAGTCTGTTGTGAATGAGAACAAGAATGAAAGAACTGTCCATTTTTTGGAAAATGAACATTGTAACTTCCACCTGAGGAAACTACAATGTGAAATTTGTGGCCCACATATTTGCGGTCATGTGCATTTATTAAAAGAAGATGACATCCATTGTATGAGCTGGAATTACTATTCTTTTGTGTATTTATTGTCCTGCCCCCAGCTTTGCTTCCTGACACATGGATAAGCATAGAACTCTGCACTAGAATATTTCCCAGTCTAACTGTGAATATCTTTGTCCCCATGCTGCTGACCATGCCATGAAAATAAAAATCAAGCATATCTGACAAGAGTTGATATGCCCAACTGATGAGTTCAACACGATGTGTAAATACTGAATTGCCGAACATGATCGAGTAAAAGTCATGATGTCATCCTGTATTATTTTCAGACATCAGTTGTGTAGTTGCCATAGCAGCACTGGAGCCTTTTGTAATTTGAATTGTAAATGTCAGCCATGTAATAGTTCAGAGCCTTGAACAGAAACCTTCTGTAAGATGTTAGGGCCATGTTGATGCCTCCAGATTTGGCCAGAGTCCAGCTTTTGTGTGTTTGGAGGTATATTAAGATTTTGTTTCTGCTCTCCCCATGAAACCATATGGGTGAAATCCTAAACGATATTTTCTGCCATCAAAATTGGGAATGTTTGTTTTGCTGTTTGCATTCCTCTGCTCTCACTGACCAACCAGGCCTAGTTCATCTCAGCCCTGTATTTTAATGCTTTATATAAGGCAAGACCCTGGTGTTGTGAAATATTTTCATTAACTCCTATTACCTCTTCTAGCAACTTTATAAATTTATTATTTTCTGCATGTTCTTCCACAGGCATATTTAAACTTGACCCGATTTTTCTGGCCCTTTGCTACATGTTGTTATGCTGTAGTTATTCAGTAAAACCTCTGAACTACTGTACTGAAATTCTTGTAACCACTTGTGTATTGTACACAGTTTTTCCCCCCTTAAGCCAAAAAAAATGTATTCATTTTTGGTTCAAGAGTTACAAAAACACCTGGTAATTCTAGTGTGATCATTAATCAAACCCCTTCCTTCACAACAGCAGAATGCCTTTTGAAATGTATAATGCAAACAACAGGTCCACTGTAGTTGATACATACACTGCCCGGCTACATTTATAGTGTCGTTGTTCGAGCCTGATGTAATGTTAATTCAGACAATCCATTCCAATTACAATGATAATTTAATATTACAATGATTCAAGGCAGTTCAATAGTTTGCGAGGCATTTCATCAGACTGAAAGATAGAATCCCCTTCTCTGCAGAGAAAAGAACAAAAGTATTAGACCAGAAGATTGTCAAAGAATCAGTCAATCATTTTTGGTCAGGGGTCCAGTCAGTCCAGAGTTTGTTCCCCCCACCCAGGCCTGGGATCTAACGTGCACACACTAATCCATATTAGCTTGTAACTTAAACCACTACAATAGTCACACCTGTACATTTGTATACAATTCAATGCAATTATTGAGGCCATAATTAAAGGTGGTGTTGTACCAGACTACATTATATTCAGAGGTGTTCCTAATATTTTGACCCTCTCATCTATGTAGCTGAGGACAAAAATATAGAGACACTTTTGAATATAAAGTAGTCCAGTACAGCTATGACCTCGCTAATAAACATATAATTGAATTATACATAAACGACAATTTCACCAAAAAACTGAAACATTTTGAGCTCCATAAATATAGTATAAAGGTGGAAGTGTTGCACTGCAGTGCATATAATTGTACAGGTGTGACTATCAATGTGACCAGGCAGTGTAAATCAAGAATTTCTTCTAGCAACAGTTGTGCCATTTATGTATTTTGTATGTATTTGTTCACATGGTGCAAGAAGCACCGCAATGACAGGCAGACATATTGTAAGATGTAGAAGCAAGGAACAAACACCTTCCTATCAGAATGATTTTTAAGAGCCTGTACTCAGCTAAAATTAAATGAATCCCAGCTATTATGGCTGTAATTTTACTGAATGTATTTACAAAGTTTCTTGAAATATGTGGGATGACTGGCATGTCCATGTATGTAAAGCTTCCACTCTGACAGACTGTAGCTGCATCATACAAGAGAAACAGCCACCAGTGTGTCTGACCGCTTAAATGCTTGACACTTAATTATGGGTTATTTTTGTGCAGCAGTTCTCTGTCAGCCTAATGAGGACTGTTTCAACGTGCATATACACACGTACAAAAACACACACTTGTTGTGATGCATGTGCACTGACTTTGACACGCAACACTCTACATTAATATTCCAGTGCGCCAAAAACATACAGACAACGTTTAAGAAACAGTAATGAATTTTGGGCCACTTATCCATGGTGCATCAGTATTTTAAGTATTTTTCCTTACATCAGTGAGTTGCTTTGTTGAATAATTCAGGATATTGAGGAAATATCATTTTTTTTCTGGTTCTATTTTTCTGTATTTTGTATTCTCCACAGAAACAGATGTTTTTGAGTTTTGAATAACATAAATTATTTGTACATTCATCAGAATAGTGAATGAAGTTAAACATCTTGAACTTAGTTCAAGTGTAATCTTTCTTTGTAATGTTTTGGGGCAGCCCAAACCTGTGCATATGCCTTATCTGCAACACCAGTACTCTCTAACTGTCTGTGTGGGTAGCTACAAATACTGTACTGTATGTTTGAGACAATATGGGTGTACAACAGTAAGTGTATACTGACTGACATTATCATAATGATTGAGAAAGGAAATCTAGGCTTTGGACAGTTTGTTGTGGCATTTCCATGAGTCCATAGTGTACATGTAAATTATTGAGAAGATACAATACCTGCCATCTTATCATGCCAATGTCCAATATAATTTTGTCTGCACATGACTTGAAAATACAGCTTGCCTGGGATAGGTTATGTTTTTCAATATGAAAATAATAAGTTAAGCTTTTTTAGTTCCTCTCTGGATGATGCAAGATCGAGATTCACTATAACATTTATTAGGATATAATTATATGTTATATTTGTTGAAAACTGCAACCTGGCCTTTCAGTTTTTTAGGCTTACCAGGGGTTTGCATCTTGTGGTGAATCCTTTAAGGTCATGGTGCAGAGGTTTCTTTGATCATTGACAAAGCAACATGTATGCCTACATCCTGGAGAGCTTTCTTGGCTGGCTGTGCAGTTTTAAAGGGGGTTTACTTTACCACACAAATGACTTAGGCTCCTCAGTTTATCAGGTTGTTTTCCTGTGCACACCTGCGTTTTTAAAATGCGCCTTTTGTGCCTTTGATATCTCTCTGATAAATTTGTGCTTTTTCGAGCCTCATTATTTTTCACTTGCATGGCCAACTCTTTATTCCTCACAATGGCAAACAACTCCACTTTAATATAAATACCAACTCTCTACTCTTAATCAACTCTGAGCGTGTGAGCGGTTTTGTGCATGAACTGCCCAAAGTGGTCCAAGAAACATTTAGTTGCAGTTTGGGCACTATGGGTTACAAGAGCTGTATCTCACACATAGTTGTGTCTATATTGATGAACTACTTAAATTAAAGCTGCTATTTGGCATTTTAATGTAGTATCCATTCTTTAAAATTAAATGTGGTGAAGCACAGAGCTTAGAAAACAAAAACACTGCCCTCTTTTTTCTTGCACAGTTCAAATGTGAAAAACATGCAGTCCTTCTGGAAATGTGACCCTGTGAGAGGGGCATGTTTGACTTAGTGCCTGGAGCATGTGTGTGTGTGTGTGTGTGTGTATTGTGTCTTTGTGAGAGTGCATATATGTGTGACTTTGAAACAGGACAAACACATGTTAGTGAATTGCAACAGAGTAAGCCTGTTCCACTATGGAGAACTGATTGAGGTGCGAGCAGTTTGACAATGGCACAATGTGACAGACAGAGTGAGGCGAATACGAGGCCAGTGGGTGGTATGTGTTGACAGTGTCACATATCTCTTTGTGTGTGTGTGTGCATGTGGTTGTGTATATTTCTAGACAGCACATACATATAAGGTTGTGTGTATGTGCACTAAGGAAGAGTGAACACTGAGGCTTCTCGCATGCCTGTCTTAATTCTGGCCTCTGTGAAAGGCCTCCCATGCTCCCTGCTGTTTCTGCACTGACAGGGCCTACCCTCACTGCATCCTAACAAAGAAAAAGACTGACATGGTGAGGAAAACAAGTGGGAAATACAGGAAAAGACATATCAGCTGGTGGAGAGAAGGTTAGCTACAGAAGGAACTGATGAGGAGACTGAAAGGTAGAGAGTATGGAATGGGAAGGCAAAAGGTAGGAGAAGAAGACTAGAAATCTAAAGCGCAATAATAGAAGTGTGAGTGATAGAAAAACATTCTCGTTCTGGTGAGGTAATGGATGATGCTGTGAGAGAATCTTCATGCTCCACCCTGTGGGAGATGTATCATCACAAAAAGCAGGTCAGAAGAAGTTGTGGAATGCCACACAGCACATTTGCTGCACTGTTACTCATGCATAGCACCATGCATTTTTTAGTTAGTCATCTCATCTCTTCAAAAAGCACCAGGAGCTCAAAGTGCTCTCACTTCCCATGACATAAAACTTTGTTATTGGGTTTTGAACACATAAAATTTCACCCAGACCAATAGATCTTCTTTATCCATTTTGTTTGACTTCTCCAAAAGGTTGCTAGTCTTGTTATTGCTCCTTTGTTTATATGTGGAGCCAGTCTGACACGCTACTTCTGCCACTTTATGAAAAGTGTGTAATTAAGCGCCTCGGTTGGCCTCTTGTAAATGTCATCAGCTCAGCCCTCTGGATCATAGACTTTGATGTAATTAATTCCAGCCTGAGATAACCCTCATCAGCCAACTTGCTCTTAAGTATGGGTGATAGTTCACCTTTTGGAACTGTGCCCTTTTTCAATGAGGGGTGTTAAATAGATTTCTCTGTCAAAGCCTTGTGACTGAAGATCCAGTACTCTTAGCCATTGGCGTCGCTAGACCACTTGTACCGGGGCACATGCGCCAGTGTAAATCAGCTGTGCCCCAGTAAATACATTCCCATATTTGTAAGGGTTTTTATTAGATCATTCTTCAGAGTAACTAAATGCAAGACAGTCAATAAACCAGTTGACGCACGTAAAAGAAACAATAAAAACAAAAACGTGCTGCAATAACTCTGCAAAAACGATGCTGCAGCTGCGCGTGGAAACTATGTTCCCGTGCGGCGTGCCTGTGTATACTGACTGCGCGCACGTTTCAAATGCCAATGAGCGTATGCCGTGCGACGAGCAGGTAAGATAATGTATGAAAACGCTGTGAAAGTAAAGTTTCCATGGGTGCTAGCTATATTATCGGAACAATGACTAATTCCTCCTACGCTTTTAAGCTTGGGCAAATACTTTGCTTTACTTTGTGTATAGGATGTGTAGGATAGGATATTAATTTGTAGTTGCTGAAGTCATATTTGGACATGTTTATGTCCTCCATTTTGGTAGCATTCATGTGTGTATGCTGTTTGAAAATGTAAAATGAAAAATGACATCTGATAAAAATTATCAGAAAATTGTTCTGAGGGAGTACTTATTAATTATTCGTGTGTATAACTGTGTAATGTACAATTGTATGTATGTATCTATCTATGTATAGCATGAAATGTAGGTGAGGTGATGCATGGTTTTTGACTAGGGGTGGGAGATAAAAACAGTGATAATTAACTAACCTTTTGGGGGTTTTCTCTTTGGTTGAATCAGCCCAATAATTTTTCAGTCACAGTGGAAATACATTGCTTTCTCCAAGCAGGTGCCTTGGGGTTTAGCAAGAAGCCAATTAAATTTAAAGAGAAGGCAAAAATACTTAAAGTGTGTGTGTGTTTTCTCCATGATTGTGTTCCTGTATAGTGACATTGTTTTCTTGACTTCCAGTCACTTAATAGAAATCAGCATTCCACAGGCATTTCAGTTTTAGCCAACAAATATTGATTTTGCCAGTTGAAATGAGAGCTGTCATTGGATTTTATCAGCTGTAGTTTCATTATATATAAAAATTGCTTGATATCTTTGATTAGATCTAAGTACAAAATTAAAGTCTTTGTTGTTTGTTAAATGTATTCTGATGTCCAAATCATTTGTCTGAGCCATGCCTCTGTGTCTCTTTTTTTTTTTAACTTCCATCCTCTCACTTTTTCTCTCGCTCCATCTGTCTTGCCCTCCATAATACTATTTATATGCCTCAGTACTTGCAACAGCTTTGGCCGGAGGCATAATGTTTTTGGGTTGTCTGTCCCATTCATATCCACTTGGACTTAAGGATAAACTGATTAGATTTTGGTGGTCAAAGGTTAAGGGCACTCTGACCTCACCTCCATCCCATTCTTGTGAGTGTGATCTCAGGAAGGCTTTGGGGGTATTTATTCAAATTTGGCACAAATGCCCACTTGGATTTAAGGATGATGTGAAAAAGGTGTATGCCTCTGTAAAAATAGTTGCTAAATGAAGACAGCATATGTATTTCTCACTGGAAATTATTCACTAGAATCATGCCGTACAAGTTAGTATAGTGATAAGTTCCATTTTGGTAAAAACTACATTTAATATCTTTTATTTCAATTTCTTCAAAGTCTTCACTACATACATTATATGAGTCTGGGCAGACGTGCGTATCAACTGCAACTTGACTAGGTGGTGGAGGCACTAGAATTACTGACTCACAACTGTGAGCCAGTAATTCTAGTTTATCCTTTTCTCCCAGTCTATCTCTTATCAGGATTAGCCTTCCTTACTCATTAGCATGCTAGCTCCTTCTTTCCCCTTGCGCCCACATTTGTCTCTTCGTACAATCCCTGTTTTGTGTGGATTAGTGCCTTTATTGTCTTTGGATTAGGGTGTCATTGTTTCTGAGCTGGGATGAGGTATTTAAGGCTGTGTACAGTATGTTGGGTTACTTAATGTGGATACACACTTGTATCCACATTTGAGACAAGAGGTGAGAGCTCTTCTGTACATTTTACTTTAACAACATGCAAGCAACACAAAAAAAGATCAGAAAGCTCTGTGATGTACGTTCTTTTATTTATCTAATTGTCATTTGTCTTCTTCACTGTCAAGTGTCAAGAGTATGTGCTAGGTGTAATCAATGCTGTTGTCAAAGCTTGGAAGTTGGAATGGATTAGTGTCCACTCATGTCCCGGTCATTGAAAGGCCACACTGGCAGAGTGATGTGCTGGGAATGTCATGTTGTCATGTCATGTTCAGTGACTCATTAAAGACAAAAAGGGGAGCAAGAGTCTGAAACTATTAAAGGGGGTATCTGTACTGATCACATAGCAGCTGAGTGTCTCAGTGTGACAGAGACGCAGCAGTGGGAGGCGAGGCAGCTCTGTGGTAATGCTGTGAGTATTGACATGTACAAGAAGTTTCAAGCAATACTACAGGGTTATTCAAAAAGAATGAACCGATTTCATTACGCATTGCTTCAGTTCTCAAGCATCGTCATGGAGTGAATCAGTGACCATTTGAAAGAGGAGTTATCCAAGTTTTGATACCCACTAACCTCAATGACCTTAAACATCGAATAACAACAGCGATCAACTCAGTGGATTGTGATATGCTAATACGCGCCTAAGAGGAATTCTCTTATTGCATTGATGTTGCTCGTGCTGCAGGTGGTGGCCACATTAAACACTTGTAAGACAGGAAATAAAAGTTGACTGTGAGTAGAATACTTGTGACTTGGCTGGAGTTTTGTATTACTTTTACTTAATAAAATATTGCGTAATGAAATCGGTTCATTCTTTTTGAATAACCTTGTATATTAGACTTCTCATTTATTGTGTGTGACAGTATGGTATTTATTGGCTTATTTGTGTTCTTCTCTCGCAGGTGAATTTGTGTGACAGTTTACTGATCCGGAAAATGTTGAGTTGTGGAAGTTAGGGTTAATTAATTGTTCAGAAAGGTGGTATATACTGTAATCATCCTATATTTTTCATCAGATATCTGGTGGAGTGTTCGGTTCCCTTCAATATATATATATTTTTTCAAATTAGTTTGATTGGAATGAAAGATTTACCAGTGTAGGCTGTTTGCTCAAGACTCCTGTATAGGTGAATTCAATAAACCCACGTTTATCATGAAGCTGCTTTGTAATCTAATACATCATTAAGATTGCCTTGTGTACATGAAACCATCCACGATGAGATATCCAGTGATGGTTTTGAACAGTAACTAGTGCATTTTCTCTCATTGCTTTAATTGATATCAACCAAGCATCTCCTTCCTGGCTGCGCTGTTTAATTACTTCTCCATTTACTAGTGTGCTGTAATCCACAGCTATTCATCAGGCTGGACTTATCGACCAGCCATTGCCAATTTCCTCTGCTCATGTCTTTCAGACCTTATCCACTGTTGAGCACTCACTTGTTAGCCACATAAATGTCAAAGGTTGAATTTAAGGTCTTTCAGTTTTGGAAGTTGCATCTAAAGTGAAGGATTTGTTTTCTGCGTCTTGGGTTAAACTTTTTGATGCTATGTTCAAATAAGTGTGCAAATTCAGTTCAGTTTTCATGGCTGTCAATACACCCATATGTTTAAAGTGATGGGTACTGACTAGATATAGGATTGGTGATTTTCATTTATTGGATTTTAAATAATTAAGTGTATACTGTGACACATCACAGTGCTGAATCTTTGCAAATAGTACACACAGCCAGGGGAAAATGTGAACAGGCTTATAACATTATAAATATAAATATATTGCACACACACAAGAACTGCATAATATCACTTCCTCAACACAATCACATGGGTCAGCATGTTTGTTCTTGTTCTTTTTCATTTGATCCATGAAAACTGATCTGAATTTGCACACTGATTTGAACATAGCACCAAAAAGTTGAACCCAAGATGCAGTCAACAAATCCTTGAAAAATCCCTACACCCATCAGACTGTACAACACATCACTGCAGTGATAAGATAGGTGAAATTATGAGGGTCTATGCAATAATCTACTGAGGTGCAATATTTCAGCTCCTGGGGGTGAAATGCATTGTAAATAGGCTCATGTGTAATATCTTGTTCCTGATCTCTCTCAAATACTGTACATCGCCCTGCTTTAGGTATTTTTGAGTAGTTACTCAGAGATCCTTATGGCTGAAACACAGGTTTCTCTCCCCCATTGTGGGATTAATTGTGTGAGTAATATTCGATTGTTCTTGATTTCCTGGTTGTTTAGTCCCTACTGCTGTTCCTGATTCTCTCCAATGCTGCTCTGCCCTGTTTTTAGGTGCCTTTGATTTGTGCTGTGTAAAATGTAACGTTCTGATGACGCTACTTTAAAATGTAACGTTCTGATGAGGCTACTTGTGTGTATGGGTTCTAATGCTTTGTTGCCTTTATGTAACTGTTTATTTTAAGAATTACTATGTACGAATGTGCCGCGCAGAGTGGCAGCAAGTTACAGCAGCTGTGTCCTCGTGTTCTTTTCCGTGTTTTTATGAAATTCTGTTCTTATGGTGGTGTCTGTTTTTATGGTGTTATGTTGGTTGTTTTCTATTGCTGCTGTAATACAGAAATTTCCCCACTGTGGGATCAATAAACTACCTACTCTAGTCTACTCATTTACTGTTTAGGGATTTGGTCTTTTCCATATTCACTTGCCACAGCTTGGACCATTTCAGGTTGATTTCCTGGAAAGAACACAGACAACAGGGAGGTGTCTTAGAGAAATAAACTTTTCTCCATAGGCTTGCTTGGAATTTGAAAAATCCCTTAACAAGTCACATAGAAACCAGACTTTTAGCTCATTTGTGTGTTGATTTGTGTCCCTCTAAACATTTGTCACTGTCTGCCTCTGTGTATGTCTGACAGACTCTTGCTCAAGCTTATAGTGCAGAGGCACCATCAGTGAAGGCACCTGTTTGTTTTGTGTTTGTCTCTTACCCATCATTTGGCATCCTACATGCTTTATTTGAGGCCTCACAGTTGAATCATATTGAATCTAATGAGGCAAAGACTGGGAACAAGTTGAGGTGCTGTGTCAAATGGAGGAGCCAGTGGATATTGTTGGGTGAGCCCTCTTTGTAAGGGCGGGAAGTAAAATCGGTATCTTTGTGCGAGTTAAAAGTGGAATTCTGCTCTGCATACTGTTAGAAATTAACCCAATTCTTTTGTTGGAAGCAACAGTGAGTGGCCTGAGTTGCAGGTCCCCTGTGTGTGTGATGAAGTTAAAGCAGGCAGTTTCTACTTCAGGATCACTTGATTCTCATCAATACAATTGTAACTAATATAAGCAAGGAAAGTAAATGTATTCAAAATAACCAAAGCTCAGTAGTTTTGGACAATCATCAATACAGCTGTAATATGTATAAACAAGGAAAATAAAGTTATGAAAGGTAACTAAAGTTATGAAAAGCAACTAAAGGGAACTAAAGGTATGAGAAATAACTGAAGCTTATAAAGTAACTAGAGTCTATAAGACTCAAATCTTACAATACTCTGTATTCATGTGTGTAGCTCCTGAGCAATGTGTTTTGAGTGACAATGAAACTGATCACATGGTTTATTTGTGGTCTTTTCTTCAATCTAGGGTTGCAGTTTCGGGATATACCATGGTTTGAAAATTGATGGTCATACCACGCACATTCCCTTATTATCTGGTGCTGAAGGAAAAAGGCAATGTGCGTGCATTTCCTTTCCTCCCTGATTGCATGTCAAACTCTGCAGAGAAAATGGCAGAGAGAAGCTAGGCTGATATAACCAAACTCCATCCACCAAAAAAGAAATTAAAATCAGCAGCATGGGATTACTCTGGATATCCCAAAAAAAAGAACAGTTTTGTGAACACCATCCCTCTGAGCAGATCAAAGTATGTGTCCTGTTTATTTCTTTAATTCCAAATGATAAAACATATGAATGATTAAGCACTGGTCATAATATGAGCTCTCGAAATTATATTCCACATCCCAGCTTCTGGTTGCATCTGCATTGTCTGTTTGTTTGCTAATCTCTTACAAAAGAACTCATGCTGACCTCAATCTGACCCCATCTAGAAACACTTGTACCACTCACGAGGGTGTGTACAGGGGGCAATACTACTATCTGGACTAGTTAAGTGGGCTAGGTTCGACTACTGGAGCAGTTTGGCTTTTGAGTAAGCAAATGAGTTAAATAAAGACCACAGACCTAGAAATACAATTAAAGTAGCCAGCTTGTTATTTACAATTAGAAAGGAAAAACATTGACATATGGTAACATTAAAGAGGAAAAAGGTTACCAACTTAGCAAAAAAAAATGAAAAGAAAATGCTAACCTTTCCCAGAAATGGTGTCAGGGCCGCTCGGCGACCGCTGCCTGTGCTTCGTTTTTCTCTCCTCTATTCTCTCGATCCTGTGGGCTCTGCACCTCAGCTGTGTTGCATTCCAGTAATTAGCAACTGGTTTGTGGATGCACACAGCTGGGGTGCATCCCGATGATTACCTTCACCTCCTTATTTATACCTCTGGCAGACGCTCTGTCGTTTGCCGGAACATTAAGCAAGTACCGCGTAACGTACGTGTGGTTAGAATGCTACGCTGACAGTTCCTGTGCGTTTTGGCTTGACTCTATCACACTACTTATGCGCTACACTACTTACACTACACACATTACATAACATGCACTACTTACCCTAGTAGGCGACAACTGTGTTTAACCTGCATTTTTATACGTGTGTAAGATGCTACGCTGACAGTTCCTGTGCGTTTTGGCTTGACCTTATCCACATATTTATGCGGTTAGCAGCACCCAATATACGTGCTTTTGTTTTCCACGCTGACAGTTCCTTTGCTGTGGATTGCATTGTGTACACTGGTCTTTCGTTCTTTCACCTGTCCGTCTTCGTCTTCCTGCCCTTTGGTTTTTGCCATCAGTCCCATGGTTCACCTGTTTTGATTCCCTCCAACCTCAGTCCTCCCTCACCCTCCTGGTGAGGGGGGCTACCATAACAAATGGTAAAGGATACATCCTTTTTTCTTTTAAACCTTTTCTTAAATTTAAGGAGCCTAGGTAGCTAGCAGTGCTACACAAATTTTAATGCAACTATGCAAAATTGGACTGCTGTTTAGTTCAACAAACGTGGCAGGTTTTTCTTTAGGAACAAAAGTTGCTCCGCTTTTTGGCCGGAGATATGGTTCCTCTTGTCATTAAGCACATGAGATGCTGCACTGAAGAGTCTCTCACCGCTGACATGCTTTGTCGTTCATGGGAGACGCGTGATATAACAGCTCCAGCGTGAGTGAAACCTAACCTGTGCTGCGCCAGGATATGATGGGCGGGGCGGGGCATTTTCGGCGAGTTTTTTTTATTCCGGCCCGAAATAAAAATGGCCTTTTCGGCCGAAAATTTTCGGTGGCCGAAATTTCGGTGCACCCCTAGTCTGAATTGCTATACTGTTTGTTTCCATATGTTGTTCTTCATGAGAAAGGTAGGATTAGAACAGTGATATTCAGGATCTGCTCAGCTTGAAACATCTAAATCTGGATCAGGGTGATCTTATCCTGAATTGAAATGCCAGGACAAAATTTGGCTGATTTGTTGCATCCTGGATCAATAAATGTTGGATTTCCAAATTTGATCGGATCTGATTGAGATTAAAAGTTCAGAAGTCCTGGACACAGGTTCTCTAGTGCTCTCTGGGCTGTTGCTCGGGCACCTTTAGCCCGGCTTGTGCACGTTCTTGCTCATAATAAGTTCACTGAATATTTTTGCCCACTCGTATGGTTGGGAAAAATCGAAGGGCTCCAGTGCCTGGATGCTAAAAGTTGTGCTGGGTGTGCTAGCCATTCTGCTAACTCCTTCCTCATTCAGCTCGTCCCCACTACCGTCCATTTCCTTTCACTCGGTAGACCGCGTCGTGCAGCCAGCGTCAGTGTCACAAAACGTCTGACACCATGTTGTATTTTGTAATAACACTCTTGCTACGTAAGTTCTCTGCACACAAACTGCTTTTTATTATTAACCTTGGCTTCCTGCCGTGTTACACTCTAATCGATCTCCTCTCTCCACATTGGTTCCTTAACCATCACCAAAGGCTATTTAACACAACACCACAAGATCATCCATTTCAAAACATAAATTACAATAGAACCCGATAAATTTACACTTTTTTTTAGCATATTATTATTTTTCTTTAAGTGCATATTTATCCATATCAACTTATTTATTGACTTTTACTTGTTCATATTCAAAACTGCTTTTATTAACAGGCTTTTATTCACAAGGCTCTGTTAACCTGGGTTACACACACACGTCCTTTCCACTCACACAAGTGTGTGTGACTGAGCTACAGGCAGGATCTGTCCCACACCTACAGTAAATGAACAACTATTTTGATATTTGAAATACAATATGAAATTAGATAACATATCCAAATGTTGGGTTGAAAGAAGTGGTTATAGGAGAGGAAGGTGCAGTATACACAACATGATAGGATCATATCAAACTCAAAAAACATTAGTACAGTACATCACCCTGGTGGATAGGCTTTCGATGTCAAGGCAAGCTGATCTGGATGAAAGAAGTATTTTTCAGTTACGAAGACTGGAGTGCATTCAATTTGGGATCTATGTGCCTGGTACCATAGCAGATGACAGGAAAGAAAGAGAGAGAAGGAAAGTGAGAAATTTAGGGGAAACCCAAGGTTAAATAAAGGTATTGATTGATCTTTCCAATGCACTGTTGCTTCATTGAGCCATTGCTACTCTATTCTCTGAACAGGTCAGATAAATGAATTGATGGAAAACTAAGTGAACCAAAGGAGACATTAATGGGATGAATTTGTATTTGACCTGTTGACCTGACAAAGAGAGGGATGCTGCTAGATACTTTTTTTCCTCTGACATGTACTTGACAGAGCTTTATGAAATATAAGGAAAATGAAATGTAAACATGCCAACATAGTTTGGTAGACATCCTGTATACTAATGAGTATATCATCAAAAGAATTTGCACATTTTGGTTGATTTTCAGGTTTACTGCATTCTAAGAAAAAAAGGTGTTTGTGTTTTCTCAAATTCAACATGAACCTGCACATTTAGGAATCAACACTTCCACAAAGTCCCCACTGGTGGGTCTTTACTGTTTCCAAGGCAACCTACAGAGCAGGGAGAGAGATGATTGGCTGACAGGAGGGCAAAGCAAGACATAATGCAGTAAACAAAACAGGAGTGTAAAAGGCTTCTAGTTTCTACCCCTACTGCTGGACATCAGGATGGCAGTGTTAGTCCAGCTGTCTGTGCATTACACTATGATGGACAGGAAGATGTGTTGAAAAACTACTGGCCAGACTGCCATGAAATTTGATATGGATGTTTAGTCTCCCTAGAGAACACATGTTCATGATTTTGGGGATCCTGGCCTTTCTTTTTAGCATGACTCTAAAGGGGAAAATGTTCATTTCTAAGTAATAAATAAAAATGTTCACTTTGAAATAAAAATAGGAAACACATTCTTGAAAATTAACTGGAAATGAATTTCTCTCTCCAATTCCAATGATGGTTACAAGCACTGATTAATATCAATACTATTTTTTCCCCTAAATTTAAAATGCGTAAACCTCGCTGTGTGGAGCTATTTGGGATTAGTTTTCTGTATAATGTAACTGGCATAGCTGTGGTTACACATCATCTCTGTACTGTAATTTGGGACATATAAACCATCATCCTGTAGCACATTTTATTATGCCTCTGTGCCGATAGATGCGGCATTATGTTTTTGGGTTGTCCATCTGTACGATTCTTGTGAACATGGTATGTCAGGAACAGCTTGAAGGAATTTCTTCAAATTTGGCACAAGTGTCCACTTAGGCTCAAAGATGAATTGATTTGTTGGTTAAAGATCACTGTGACCTCGCATTTGTTCGATTTTGGTTAACATCATATCTCAGGAATGCAAAAAAAACCTTCAAATTTGGCATGAATCAAGCATGAACTGATTAGAATATGGCGGTCAAAGGTTGAGGTCAGCGACCTCACTACCTTCCTGTACCAGTGAATTTGACTGGTTGGAAAACAACCATAAAGCTGTAATTCTAGTTTACCTTGTTCTATGAAACAATAGTCTCTAATCTACTGTATCAGTACACCTTCATTATATTGCTGGCAATAGTACAGTATCAGTGGTCATGACTGCAGACTTACACAACAATAAGCTTACAGCTAAGTAAACCAGTGCAGTTCAATTAAATTTGAATTGACTGTGACTTTGTGCACCTGAACACTTGCAGGTGTTTGCACAGAATGTGTGATTTTTGGTTGAAAGAGTTCTGTCAGTGGAGAGACAAGCCTGTAAAGCCAAGGGGATTTAGATGCTTCAAGCTAGACAGAGTCAAGGCTGTACACAGATGTGTTGATTCCACCTCTCATCTCCCTGGCCACATCTCCCATCTGTCTTCTGGCTTTCCTTGAGGTCTCTCACTCTCCCTTATAGTTTACTCTCATATATAGTAAATGGCTACTGAATGGCACATTATTCCATTTTGCAGACATAGTCGGCTCCCATCAATTCTCAGCAACTGGCCCTTTTTTTTTCCACCTGCCACTCTGTGCTGGGAGATGAGGATATCTGGAGTTCATTCCAGTCTGTATCTGTATGCAATTTTGTGTGTGTGTGTGTGTGTGTGTGTGTGTGTTTGATTGTGAGTAAAGAGGTTAAACCATCATTCTCACAGTAGAATTGCACTTGTTTAGTTAGAGTAGTTTATACAACAGCTAAGCTCAAAATCAGGATCTCTAACCCCAAATCACTCAGGCAGTGGCATGCAGTGCAACATTAATGATTATACACAGGTACAATGACACCTTTGAGCACAAATAACAACATTAGCAACACTGACAAAGGTTTTCCCCTCACTATCAAAATCTGTGGTGGCTGGGCTAAATGTTTTTTCCACTGCCTCAAAATCTGAGTTCAGAAAATAGGCATTACAGAAAAATATTGCTGTAGGGAACACAGCATAGTAATTAAGTAGTAACTTGTGACAAAAAAAAAGAAAATGTGATAAGGTACGCATGACATTCTAGTGTTAGAAATTAACCCAATTCTTTTGTTGGAAGCATGAGAAGTGAGGACTGTTTAAAATCAACAGAAAGTTTACTGAAAGTCTGATCACAGGTAGGCCTTACAGCGCTGGGATCAGAGAGATACAGCTCCCGCAGGAGTTCCATCCACTGAACCCCGAATTAAGGTTTTACAATACATTTTATCTTCTTGGGCTGCTCCGCCCTGGCCAGGGGTGCAACCTTCAATAGTTTGTGATCCTATTGGTCATTTGTGTGCAGTGACGTGCGGTCAGGTGAGGCAGAGCCTCCCGTCAATCTTGAAAAGAAAAAAAAGTTAACCATAAAATATAATAAATGTTAATATTTGTCGGCTGGTGTGTGTTGTAGGCCCTTTTGTCGTTCGAATCCGATGTTGAAGGAATTTTTTTCAATAAAGAATAGCAGAATTTCCATATGTCCCATTCAAATACATGCAGGAGATGCGCGATGAGGCAGCACTTTGCTGTGCCTCTCGGTGAATCGTGCAATCCTCACAAACTGTATGCAATGCAAATAGTGTGTCGCTGTCCCTCTATATATCGCAAATAAAATGCTTTGAAACACTCTGATTATATGCTCTGCCTATCATAATCTGGATAATGTATAAAATTTAGTTCTGTAACGTGTTTAGGCTCGCAGATTAACCATAAAACCCAGTAAAAAAAAGTTACTCAGTGAGGCAAACAGTACGCCTGCCTCAAGGCAGAGGGCGCTAGTGAGCCCACAGATTCTTGCGCTACCTACAATCTTCTTCGTGCTTGTTTATATTTCCTTTACAATCCG
>NW_018128209.1:466471-468890 GCF_001952655.1 Monopterus albus
GTGTCTCAGTGGGTGAGCCCCCGGCCTCTGCAGGACATCGCAAGACAAAGCAAAGCTTGGGATATGCTACGTGGGTCGAGGTGCGAGTGTAAAACAGGCCTTTGCTAAAATGTAAATAGGCTGTCTGGTCACAAAGAGATGCAGACATCTAGTCTCTACACAGAACTTACAGCATTCAAAGTAAGCAGATTCTGCTTCATTACAGCTGTAAGATATATAAGCAAGGGAAATAAATGTATTAAAATAACCAAAGCACAGTAGTTCTCGACAATCATCAATACAGCTGTAATATGTATAGACGAGGAACTACAGCTGTGAAAAGTACCTAAAGCTCATAAAATAACTAGAGTCTATAAGACTCAAAGCTTACACTAGGATGATGGGATTCCAAGTATTTGAGTTGTGTTTTTTTTTTTATAGTCAGAACTGTGGCACAGCATTTCCTTCATGTTCTATCTAAAATTAGTTATTAGCTGTTAAGGTCAAGGTCAAAGTGTTTATTTGTCATATGCACAGTTAGGAAATGTGTTTCCCTGTACAATGAAATTCTTACTTTGCTGTCCACATGAATGCCACAAAAATACAAGTGAAATATAAAGTAGATAAATAAGTAACACAAAATCTAAGGCACTTTAAGCAGCAAATGCAGCAATATAATAAAAATATATAAGAATATAATAGAGAATGTATGCTGCATGGGAGCAGCATGTGCAGCAGTCAATAGCCAGTGTGCAATTATGCATGAGCAAACAGAATGTAAACAGTACATCACGTATTTCCTGGTAATAAACTCCTCAGCTGTTTAGGAGTCTGATAGCAAAGGGAAAGAAAGCGTTCTTCAGTCTGGAGGTCTTACATTTCACACTTCTGAACCTCTGGCCAGAGAGTAGGGAGGTGAACTGTCCATGCTGGGGGTGGGTGGGATCTGTGAGGATGGAGGCAGCTTTCCTATCCACCCTGCGGTGGTAAATGCTCTGCAGAGAGGGCAGTGGAGTCCTGGTGATCTTCTCCACAGTCTTTACCACTTTCTGCAGGCGCTTGCGGTCCATAGCAGTAGTGCTGCCATAACAGACAGGGATGCAGTTGGTCAAGATGCTCTCAGTGATGCAGCTGTAGAAGTTACTGAGGATCCTAGGTGACATGCCAAACCTCCTCAGCCACCGTTGGGCCTTCTTGACCAGCTGTGTAGTGTTAAGTGTCCAAGTGAGGTCCTCACTGATGTAGACACCCAGGTATTTGAAGCTGCTCACCCTCTCCACTTCAAGCCCCCGGATGAACAGTGGCTGATGAGTTCTCCTCTCCTTCCTCATGTCCACTATCATCTCCTCCGTCTTGTCTGTGTTGAGGCTGAGATTATTGTCCTTGCACCATGACACCAGACCGGCCACCTCCCTGTACGCTGCTTCGTCCCCATCAGTGATGAGACCTATCACTGCGGTGTCATCCGCGAACTTTAGGATGATGTTGTCTTTGTGGGAGGCGACACAGTCGTGGGTGAACAGGGTGTAGAGGATGGGACTGAGGACACATCCCTGTGGGGTGCTGATCTTTGTGATAATGCTGGCTGAGGTCCAAAAGGATGTGCTGCAGGCCTTGCCACACCCGTCCAGAGTCAGCAGTAGAATAGGAGCCATACAGCTTCTCTCTGTACCGCCTCTTGGCCGCTGTGATGGCTTTCCTTAGTATGTACTTTGCAGCTTTGTACTCCGTCTCATCGCCTGATCTGAATGCATGAGAGCGAGCACGCAGCATGTGGCATGTGACTGTTTATCCAGGGCTTCTGGTTGGGGAACCTCTTGATTTGTATGGTGGGCACAATGTTATCAATACAGCTACTAATGTATCCGGTCACATACTCAGCATAATCCTGTACACTGACAGAAAAGTCCTCCGAGGTGGCTGCAGCTTTTAAACACATCCCAGTCTGTCTGGGCGAAACAGTCCTGCAGGATGCCTTCAGCGTCTGGGGTCCAGAGTTTAATTTGTTTGGTGACAGGTTTGGCTTGTTTCAGTCTTTGTCTGTAAGCTGGATACAGGAACAAAGAAATGTGGTCTGAGCGTCAAAGGTGGGGGCGGGGTGCAGCCCTGTTTGCACCACGTATGTTACTGTAAACATGATCCAGAGTGTTCTTGCCCCAGGTGGGAATGTTCACATGTTGGTAATATTTGGGAAGTACAGTCCGTAAATTGCAGTGGTTAAAGTCACCTGCAGTGATAAATACAGCATCTGGGTGAGCTGTCTCTAGCGTGCTGATGACATTATAGAGCGTGTCGAGAGCCACAGAGGGATTAGCTCTTGGGCTAACATACACAGCAGCTAGAACCACAGCACTATGCTCTCTTGCTAGATAATAGGGCCGGCATTTCAGCAATAAAAACTCTACGTCTGGCGAACAGTGCTTATAAACAGTCCATACAT
>NW_018128209.1:469408-477450 GCF_001952655.1 Monopterus albus
GGTGAGAATTAGAGCACAGCATTCTCTGATTTCCCGTTGTGCTGTAATCCTAGCCCTTAGCTCGTCCAGTTTGTTTTCCCGAGACTGTACTAGTTAGGAAGAGGCTGGGTAATGGCGGTCGAGTAGCGCCAGCTTTTAGCCTAGCATGGAGTCCCCCGCACCTGACCCTTTTGCGTCTCCTTCTCTGGGTCACTCTCCTGATTTCAGCCTGCTCGCTTGTGCCTGGTGCTCTGGGGACTCCCCGAGGACGGTGTTGGCTGTCCTCACCATTGTTGCTGTTGTTGTCGCGAACAATGAGTTGTAGCTCTGGTGGTATGAAACCAGTAAATTCCCAGTGGCTTTGTGAGTTGGCGATATCCAGCAATGCCTGTCTGTTGTATGTAAGCAGTGCATGACATTTGTGCACCGCAGTAAAAGCAAAAAACACACAAAAAAGAAGAAAACGAAGAAAAAGCCAGCATTCAAGAGTGGAACGCACAAACACGTTCGCCTCGGTGGGTGCCATGTTGACAATAACTAACTATTTTAATTAATCACACTCTTAGTATTAATTTAACAAGACTTAAAATTGAGAGAAGAAAAAAAAATCCTAGATATTTGACGCACTTAAGAATTCCTCACAGCCCTGCAATGGACTGGCGGCCTGTCCAGGGTGTACCCTGCCTTCGCCCGATTGCTGGCTGGGATTGGCTCCAGCCCCCCTGCAACCCCATTTGGGACTGAGTGGTATAGAAGATGAATGAATGAATGAACAATTCCTCACAGCTTTCCATAGACAGGTGACATAAAGCATGGAATTGCTTCTGGAGTTTGTGAGCTGTGTCCACTGAACATTTAACTGACAAAAGTCAGCCACTGAATGATGTTCTTTGTTAGCCAATACTATTATTCATTCATTTTACATACTGAATAATGCACATAGTATGCCTAAATGAACACACTCACATGTGCACACACTTATTTGTAGGGTACCATTTTTTGGATGGAAAGGAGAGTTCATTTCTGCATTCCTCAGCCTCTCTCAGAAGTGACGAGAGTTGCCAGCTTTTGTTCAGTATATGTATAGGGAACAGGAGGCATTGATTGAGGTGCTGCTTGACAAAGCAGAAACTGCTTATTGAGCAAAAACACCTGTATGTTGGGATGGATTTTGCAAGGTCACTTCTAAAAGCAAAGCATGAAGTCAGGGAGGAAGAGAAGAGGTGCAGGAATGGAAAGAAATCAGAAAGCAAGATGGAAAAGAGTGATGTGAGATATACAAAAGGGGTTACATACTGTAAATATCTAAGGGTAAAGGCAAACTTGCAATCTTCAGAGTACTGGGCTGGATTTCTAACTTAAATTCCAGCAATTTACACCAAAACAAGAGTCACTGGTAATCTTCTTTTTCTGTGTCCTGCTTTCTTTTGCTGGAAACAAATTTAGAACCAGGTGCTGCAGAATGTAACCCCTTCCTATAGATGACAGTACTGTCTCTCCCAACATCCCTGCAACTGCTTGTTTCTTACAATCTGTCTACATGCATCTTATTTCTCTGTTTTCCTCTTTCTTCAAAACATGAGCCAGTGTTGATCACTATTCCAAACAATACCTCTGCCTTTTATAGGTTTTGTTTATGTGAACAAAGCTGTAACTTTGAGTGAAACCTTGGAGGGGAAACTGTATCTAGTAATATGAGGCAATTTAGTCATTTGAGACAAAAGAAGTCAAGAAAAGGAGCAAATTTGTCACAGTTTTATTCTGCACCTTCATGGTACTTCTGAATCCGCATTTGTGTGTAACACCTGCTGTGTCGCAATGCCAATCACCATCTACTTCAGCTGCTGGATACAGAGATAGAATGATGTTGCATCAGCTGTACTGAGACAGGCTTGTCTCCCCAACTGTTGTCTCCACATGTTTCTTTCTTTCTATTTAACTCTCCCCTTTCTTTCTTTTTTTCCTGTCCTCAGTATATTACTTCAGATTTACTCCAGTGACTTGATTCCTCCTACAGCCACAGTGCTGTAACTCAGGAGACAGTAAACTAATCTGTCCTGGAGAATATAAGAAATCAATTTTTCATATATTTTGCTTATCTTTGACAAAACACAGTAAATGCGTGAACAGATCCATTTCTTGATAGGAAGCCTCTCACAAATGCAACACATTCTTGATCTATTTTGAGCATACACTTTTTAACAATGTCTTTGTGAAAACTGGGTTGTACACAGTACCTATTCCCTTTTTCTAAGAAAGATACAAATTGAGGACCAGACCTGGACAGAAAGTTATGACAGAGATTGCATCGGTCTTATCAGGGTCAAAGGTCATCCCACAGGAGACTAGGTTCAGACTGTACAAACCCCTTCTCCACTGCCCTTTATCCTAGTTACCAGGAATGAGAGGAGATGAGGTGAAAAGAGAGGGAATAAAAGAATATAAATAGATGATAAAAGAGATAGATGGATGGAATGATGGTAGAAGTGTCTGCTTTAAGCATGTACACATGGTGTGTGCTCACTTGAGCATGTGTGTATGGTTCTAACCTGTGTGTGCAATGCAGAGAAATGCGTTGATGGCCAAGGAGCATCCTTTGCTGTTTCAGCAGTGGAAGTACTTAAAGCATCCGGCCCCCAGGGACAAGTCAGAGACAAACACCCAGGGCAGTTGTTGTGGGGTTGGGTTTTGGGGGTTGGTGTCTCGTGGCCCAGGTGGTGGCAGAAATCATGACCCCTGGAAGGAACACATCCCTCCTTTCAAAACCTGAAACCTGTAAAGCTTGAAGAATCACTGGTGAAATAATTCTGATGTGCAGAAGCAGAGAAGGAAATTAATGGAGAGTAATGTGAAGCTGTCTCAGAAATATTTAAAATTTAAAATATTTACTCATGATCTCTTTCAAGATCTTTTGTGGATTTTTATTTTTCTGTCTTTCTGTTGTTTTTCAGTTGCTATCTTTCTAAACTATCTCTGTTTAGGGTTTAGAGTGCAGGAAAAAAATGGAATGTACACAATAGATACTAAGGTGTTCCTGCTGTATTTCATATAAATGGAGACGTTGGGACCTATTTTGAGAATCCATGGCATCTGATTAACGTGTACTGGCGCAAGCAGTGTTTGGGTGTCTCCACGTTCATTTCAGTAATTTCACAACCAGCAAAATGGTTCCAGCGCCCGTGCAAGTAGCAAAAGGACTGTACTTGATCTCCTCATTTAAGTAAGGGTGTGTTTTGGGTGTAACATGCACTTTCAGTGTGTAACCTCACATCTTTTTTAAGAGATGCATAATTTTGAACGTTCAATCAGTGTGTAACCTCACATCTCTTTTAAGAGATGCATAATTTTGAACGTTTGGCGGATTGCTAGCATACTGGCAGACTTACCAGGTCACACATTAGTAAGACTTTCCACTGAGGAAATGGATCTGCTGGTGCAAGGGGTGAAGGTGCAGGATCACTAATCGAAATGGTATTTATTATAAATACATATATATTAATGTGCAACACAATATCATGTTTTTATTGTGCATGTTGTGTGCAACGCGTCCCAGAGTATAGCAAGCACAGTGCAGGAGCATTGTGCAGGCACCTAGACAGGCGCACATCACAGCACAGTCAAAGTGCCCATTAACTAGCAATAATGATTTGACTGTTGACCACAGACCTGGTTTTTGCTGGTCAGTTGCGTGGTTACTTTGTGCACCCTCATATTACCAACACACCCCAAATTTACCTAGACACACCCCATTTTCATCCACACACACCTGCCGGCATGAAGAGGATAGACTGCTGCTTGGTGGAAAGGCAACATGATGAGGTAGTTGTGCAGGGAAGAAATTAGGAAACGGATGCTGTACACGCCATGCGTTTGTTGCAAGGTATGGTCCATTACCTTTGTAAAATTGAATTTTTTTTTAATGCTACAAAATCATGCCACTATTAAATCAGTTATAGTTGGATAAAATAATTTAGGTGAGTTATGGTCTGCAATTCTGCCTCATTGCACTATGTGAAATTCTATATGTGTGTATGTGTGTGTATATATATATTAGTATGTATGTATGTGTATGTATGTTTATTGGTGACTGTTGTGGAAAAACTCACACTGTGAAAAAAATAATATTAAAAAGTGATGATTCTCAGTGGTCCAGGTGTAGCCCTGTTTAGGGGATTGCAGCAGTAATAGCACTATTAAACTTAATTTACTGCCCAAATACCCTAAAATTTAGAGTGTATCACGTCTTGCATGTACATACATACACACACACTCACATATACAGTACAGTGCATACATGTACATCCTTGCACACTCAGTGCTTCTTGTAATTTTCATTTTACACTGTAGTGGTTAAAAATAAACAAGGTTCCAGAGGTAATATGTAATAGAACGGTATGTACTTCATATATAGATATTATTTGTAAAAGTGTTTACGGAAGCCTGATCTGTTTCTTGCGCAAGCAAGAATATCTTGGGCTGGGTCCCCCTTGTTTAACTTATGGGTCAACATCCCAAGTGAGGTCCTCCTTAGATGGGGAATGGATATAGCTGCAGCCTTATGTGAACTGTTCGTGTGCTCTGTTCAGGTTTAGAAAAAGGAAATGTGCACTAGGTCAATGTGACCTAGAAGTTCATGTACTGGACATTTTAGACAATGCTCGGAATAAGGTGTGTGAGGAGCTGGCATGAGACTGCGTCTCTGGTAGGCCATGGAGGGCTGTCTAAGTGCGAGCAGATAAAAGGCTAGGATAGCTGGGTTAGAGCAGAAGAAGAGAGGACGACATGCTACTGTGAAAAGTGTACCGTAGACCCAGCCCCGGAGGGCCGGGGGGAGCGATGACTGACTGTGGGTTGACAGAAAGACTAACTGACGGTACCTCGTGACAAACAACAACTGACTGGTCTGACTGGCGCTTTTGACAGTCTTCTTATTTAATACTTTATCTATCTCATGACAGGAGGAGTGACTCTGGTCTCTGTTCTCTGTTCCCTATCAGATTATCTGTTTCACTACTACTCTATTCAGAATCATTGTAATATTATATGATTACTTAAATTGGGATGGTTTGTCTGAATCAATTCAGTCGGCATCACACTCTAGTCATGACAACACCTCTTTCGCAGATATCTATCTTTTTTTCCCTCTACCCAAAAATAGATCATTCTCACAGTGGACAGTTTGACTTATTGTAGCAGGAAAGGCACAGGTGTAACTAATAACATTGATGATGGCTCTGTTTCATTTAGGTGTGCCAGTAATCCATGCCAGTAAGCCAGCATAGTACAGGGCCTTGGCACTGGCATAGCTAAAAGGAATGCAGCCAGTGTTAATGTTGTCAACAAGTAGCTAACAAGTCTAATGCTGATCCTCCTCTCCCTCAGTCTCTCAAATATTGCTCAAGCACAAACTTTTCTGACGAGTACCATGTTGAGCCAACCATACAGACATACAACAGCAGGGATGAAGCTACCTGCTTACCGGTAGGGTCCCCTGTGGCCGTGCCGCAGTATTGAAGCCTCAGTCCCAATGGCTAATATGCTAAGCAGGCAGAGACCTTGTGTATATGCTAATAAGGTAGTGGTGGAAAAGGAAAAACTGTAATAACATGACCATGGCTTGTCAAAATTAATGTTATGGCACAACGGAGGTCAATAGTGAAACGTCTCATGTGAGAGTATTGGATTAGGCCAGGGGAAGAGTACCCAAGTACTAATCAGGTACTTTAAAAAGTGAATCAGCAGAGTCATTTAGGGCAGAGTCCTTGGCGCCTGAGCAGGTGTTCTGCCTTCAGCACATGATGGAAAACGCCTGCTGTGAAATCACTGATTGCGATGGTGCTAGAAGTGGAACATGCACCTGCAGACTCCTGCCCTAAGTGAGTTATTGCTAATTTTAACCTTTTAGAGCCTCTTTAGAAAAGTAGGGGAATGTTGTGGGGCAACAACAAGAATTTACCTGTGATGTTTTGCTGTTGGCCAACAATGCTGATACTGAATTTCTGGATTAATGTGATTTTGTACTTGGGTTGAAAATTGTGTACAACAAGCTTGGCTGAGGCAATTAGGATATTTCAATCAAAAATTTAGGAATAAATGAAATATATGCAGATAGCAAATTTGTTATGGTGACAATTAACAAAATCTTTTACCCCAAATCCATCTAAACACAAACACGCATTTTAAGAATATCAATACTGGATGATACAAAGTTTCTCTGATATTATATAAATTTGTATTCTCACAGTTAGAGTTGCCTTTTCCAAACATAGGGACAGGCTTTATGTCATTGTTGAAACAGTTTGTGCTGTGGATATCTCTGTCATTTGTAAACCTCTTGAGATAGCATCACTAAAGGCTTACGTTGTCTCACAGCTGCATAGCTAATGCTACCTTTGTGAGGAATGCATACATACACACATGATGGAAATCCAGCACTCAGAGGTCATGTTTGTTGTCTGATGGGTAGACTGGACAAAAACAGTTTGCATTATTTAACATCAATTTTTTTTCACAGCTCAAACTCCGTGGAATGTGCATTTGGATAAAACTGATTTGTCCTTTTTAGACATTGCTTGTAAGGAAGCTTTGGCTTACTGGGCCAGAAAGAGGAAAAATGAAAACAAACAGAAAATGTTTTGTCTTTTAGGATTTAACTTAAAGTATTTTTTCCTGTGACACATGACAATAAAAAGCTAATAATTTATTTTCACTTAACATGTCGTTTAGTCTTGAGCTAACCGTTTATTATTCTTCTGTAATTTTATCTTTAAACAAAAGAAAAATATTTTCCAAGCCAAATATGACACTTGTTCATGTTGAGATAAATGGTTTGCTTTACAGCCAAAACAAACTGATTGCCTTTGAAATGTTCTAATCTTTTGTAATTCATCATGAAGCTCGAGATATCCGGTGTGCGTGTGTAGGAGCCATTCTGTCTTCTCTGAAGTTCAACCAGTCCCTGTGGAGAGACTGAGTTTCAGCCAAAGTCCAGCACATGGGCCAGGATGCTCAAAAGCAAGACATTGGCTGAACTTTCGTTGAACTTGATTTGCATAATAACACACAATTAGACAAGGTTCTGTCAGTACTGAGCTCACTTATTTGTGTGTAAGATCCTTAGTGGAATAGCAGTGATGGCCACCAGCATTCAAGGGGAATTCAAGTTCCCCTAATTGCATCCACATTTTCCTCACTTTGGTACGTCCTTCATCATGGCAGATCAGAATGATTTCAGGGGTCAGAATGAGGTCAGGGGTCCTGTCAATTCAGAGTTCGTTCCCCCCACCCAGGCCTGGGTCCGAAAGTGCACACTCACGACTGCAGCACCATCACTCCTTCTCTGTCACAGTAGCATTATCCACAGCTTACTTCAGCTGTTACATCAATTTCCAAACTTTGCTTCCTGTCTCCAATTTTAGGAGACAACACCCTGCGATATATCCAAAAACAGGAAACAGCTTGGCCAAATTATATAAGCCCATTGTCCAGCTCACATGAACTTAAAAGTGAGCACTTGAACACTATTCTATTACATAGTCCAAATTAACATGTAACTTACACCACTACTTTAGGTTTAGGGTCAGGTTAGAATAATGGTTTGGGAATGCTTATATCAATGTGTGTCTTCAGTAACAAAGGTTTGTGTCTATATGTGTGTAGTCATGTGTCACCACATGTGTCCTATGCTTTTTAGTCGTTCTGTCTGTACTAACATGACACAGTGCCACAAAACGCCTCATTAACTGTCCGTTCTCTTTGCCTTGCTCTCCAGCTCTGCCCAGTTACACGTGTGGTAATCCTGGACAGCTAGTGAATGGTCACCAGCAGGGATCCACATTCAATATTGGGGACAAAATTCGCTACAGCTGCAGCCCAGGCTACGTGCTGGAGGGTCACACTACCCTATCCTGCCTGGCCACATCAGCTGGTACTGCTGCCTGGGATTTCCCTCTTCCCTATTGCAGAGGTATGTAAGAGGGACACTGCCCATCCTAACATGCCTTTAGGCTTGATATTTGTCTTTTTGTTCACAGTGTAAACATTTTAACTACATCTAATTTAAG
>NW_018128209.1:477477-496668 GCF_001952655.1 Monopterus albus
GACGGCTCAGATAAAGCAACAGATACTCAAATTTTAGATGATGATATTTATGTACCTTTTCAAATGAAGACCAAAAAACATTTTTTGTGTGCTCTTTTATTCACTAATTGATAATACCTGCCCTGCAGCCCACACACTCTCACATAGGTACGTACACAGATAGACCCCAGGCGGTGCTCAGGCATCCTCCCTTCTTACCCTACTACTTTCGGCTGTTCCCTGTTAGGGGTCGCCACAGTGAAACAACTGTTCGCATGTATACACCAGATGCCCTTCCTGATGCAACCCAAATTGGGATATATATGCACTAATGTAGGCAATTTTAAAGTTGCCAATCAACCAAAGCCTGCCCTTTTTACCCTCTGAACGAACTGATAGGTGCCCTTTTTGCAGGACATTTTTTTCTATCTTTAATTTTATATTTTAGTTTTTATAGAATTTTAATTGTGTTCAGGCTTGCGATATACAGTATGTGCTATGTGGTACTGCCAGAATCTTTTTTTCCTAATATATAATTGTTGCTGAGTGGGGTGACCTTTTTAGCTTGAGCACCTGCCCCTCAAAATACTGTATATGAGCACAGCCCGGCTTTCACATATCTGAACTCGTACCTTCACATGACTTGACAAGGATTTCAGTGGTTATACTTTTATCTTATTTATCATGACAGGACCTCATATGTTAGCTCCCAGTCAGGTGCTTGTACCAGCTGTCCTTTGCTCACAGTTAGCAAGTATCCCTGCGGCAGTGACACCTGCCAGTGTGTGCTGTCTAACCCAACATGATGAAGTTTTTGCAAATAGCTCACTTTATGTAGGCATTGCACATAATTGTACAGAATTTTTCTTTGTATATTTGTATGACTGAAACGCATGTGCATCATACACATGTGAGTTTGCATGTCTTTGTATGTCAATTTGCTGTCTTGTGTGAGCGTGCATGTGTGTGTCCATGTGGCCAATGGTTTTTGTCAGTGAGCCTGCTGAGCAGAGCACTGAGACACTGTACCATCTGCAACCAGGCCGGGAGTCAGGAATCCCACATAGGAACACACATGGATGGGCACCACTCGCCAGCACAGTTCTCACCTACCCAATCACATGCAGACACATGCACTTGCCTATACTCTACATCTAAATGTGAAATTATTATGTGTGCATTTCATGATCTGTCCTTGGCAATTTCTTGTATTTTTTGTAAGAAAGTGACAAAAACTTTGTCATATTTCTTCATTCCTTGTTTTTACGTTAACCCACTAACAATGTGCTATTCATATCTAAACTCAGCTCCTTCATTCTCCTCCTCCATACCCACCTAGGCCCCTTCCTAGAAAAGCAAAAAATGCTCAGGCACTCAAGGAAGTGATTATGCCACTTTTTCTACAGAAATTACTTGCTGACAAGTTTTAGAAACTGACAATTTAACTTGTGACTAATTGAGGCCTCCCAGTGCCACATAAAAGGTACACCTGAGTGCACCTTAATAATGCACAAGTGTATTGTAAATGTCACTCCAATTAAAAAGCCTGCTCATATGTGTAGGAGCAAGGAAGAACATTTTGGCACAGTCACCCTTCTGGACTCAGATGAGGACAAACATGCCAGCACTGCACTGTCAGGCCAGAAATGATAGCACAGATAATGTTTTACATTTCCTGCTCATCAATTTGTTCTCAAAGCTGTAATCTACAACATTAATCTAAAACATAAATCACTTGACAGTACACTTACAAGTGATTTCACAGTCATATATTATGGAGATAAAATCCTATCAAAAATGTTACAAATGCGTGTTTAACGTTTTGTCTGTAACAAGCGATTTGTGTGTGTGTGTGTCATGAGGATCACAAATGCGTGCTGCGCAATCTGCATGTATAAAGCCATTTGTGTGTGTGTGTGTCATGCTGTTCACAAATGCTTGACATTTGCTTTGAGAATAAAGCTAGCTTGGTTTTGAAGGCTCTGACGTTTGTGAACATTTTGCGCACAAACTGACCTTTCCCCTGTAGCTTCACGTTCAGCTCATTCATATGTGTCAGTATGTTATGGAGATAAAATACTATCAAAAATGTTACAAATGCGTGTTTAACATTTTGTCTGGATTTTTGAGAGTGTTTTTCCGCACTCTCAAAAGTCCACAATCCACAAATGCACGGTGCGTTTAAGGACACGTGGAAAACTCGGACATCTGAGTTTCCAAACCTGTTACCCAAGCAAAAGTATTTACACGACACTGTTCCAAATGGACATTACATAAAATAAACAAAAATATCTAATACATAACAGGTTTTAACAGAGAGCATTCCATTTGCCTGCAGTTTGTGGTGCATGTTCTAAATTTTTATATATTGAATATATGCTCCATGGTTTGTCGTGCTATGCTAGATAAGTAGATGGTTCGATACATAGATTCGAAGGAGAGACAACCTGTGACTGTTTTCATGCTAAACTTACTAGCGGTGTGTATCACTAAAACATGTCCCACTGAAAAACAACAACAAACTCCGTCGGGAGGAATATGTGCATCACTAAAATATGCCCTACTGAAAAACTATAAACTCCGCAGGGCGGAACATTAGCGTTAGCGTCATAACTTCTAAATTCTAAATATATAAAAATTTAAAGTTTAAAGTTAAACACGCATTTGTAACATTTTTGATAGGATTTTATCTTCATAATATATGCTCTTTAAGAATCTTATCACCCCTTTTTTTGCTACATATCTTTCCTGAAAAAGTCTTTCCCTGCAACATCACACATAGACAGCTATTTATCAGATTTTAAGTAGCATTGTGTCACTATTAGTTTTTACTGTGAGCATTTTTGGTGTACACAAACATGCAGTTTTGATGCATATTTAACATGATATTTTTATAGCTTGTATGTTTTGCCCATGCCTCCCCATATCTTGGTTACCATGACACTCAATCAAGGAATCAAAGCGACTTTTACACTTCATGGAAAGCCATGACACCCTAAGTGACAGCCTGAAAATATGCACTGTTCAACCATGAGAAGCATTTTGACATCTACAATTGACTGAGGAAAAAATTAATATGTTGGGCACACCTCACAGATAGAAGTGTTCAGCAGTTTTTTCTTTCTTTTTGTTTAATATTGTTAATGGTATAGCTTTTTTTAGTTTTCTGTTGTCACAGAGTACTTGCATCAGCAGTAGCAGCCACAAAATGGACAGAGCGATGGAGATATGTAGTCAAGGTGAAGGGGAGAATGTGGAGTCAGAGACTTCCCTTCAAGTGTGGAGAAACTATTTTGTGTGGAATATCAATGCATTTTTTCATCCTTTCTTCTGTCTGCCTTCTACTTCCTGTCACTCCCGCTGCAACAATCTCCTGTCACCCCATTCGCCATCTCTCTCTTTCTTCATTGTCCAACTCACCGCACTTTTCCTCTCATGCATCCTCACTTGTCACCTGTCATCTTCTTCATCCATTTCTTCTCTCACCCTTCTGTTGTGTTTTCTCTCCTATTTAAGTTCACACCTCAGAAGTTTCTGTTCATCTCCCTTGCCCTCCCTCAGGGATGCTGCTGTAGTGACAGGCAGGATGGATGATGGACACTACCCAGCACCTCTGAGTTCTTCCTTCTCTTTTTTTAAACAGCCCACACAGTTAGTTAGCTGCACAATAATGAATCTCAAACCACTCCAACACATTCAAAAACAAAAAAGGTGTGATTGTGTGGCTCAAAACATTTGGTGAGTCCCCTCCATTAACCATTACATACTGCTGTGATCAAGTCTGTATTCCACAAAGTCTACACAGGAATTGAGCCCAGATGTCACATGGTACTGTACTGCTGAATGCTCTAATGAACATACTGTCCAGTATCAGAAGCTGGGCATTATGGAATTATTCTGGCAACACATTAACATGCTGTATTGTTTAATAATTTCCTTCAGTCTTCAGGAGGGAATAGATGCTTTGATTAACACAAATCTGAATTAATCAGATTTTAATCACTTCACACTGTGTTGCATTCGGTTGTGTCACATACCCTACACTGCTTCTTGCTGACTGTAAAGAACCATAGGTCAAACATAGGGCCTGTGGCAAAAAATGCATACAAAGGAACAATATGCAGTAACTTTGGCACATGGTAAAAAGAAAAATTGGTACCAGAAAATAAATAAATATATTTTTTAAAATGCTGGTCAAACATCACCCACAGAGTTCCCACTCAGTTAAGCATATGTGGAAATTTTTTAAAGACTTGTTGATTAATTTTATCTGTGTATAATATATGGGGCAAGTTTTCACAACATCAGGAGGTCTCTTTCCATTGAGGTTTTTTGCGTTGCAGAGCGAGCCCATTAGTTAACAGAGCGGGGATCTTTTGTTGTAGTTTTCTGGCTGTTGATATGCACTGTGTGTCCTGGAGTTATCTAGCCTCAAAAGCATTCCACACACTCAATCTAAATGGAGGTTCCTGCTGGCTTGTGCTAGCTTGTTATATTCCTAGCAAGTGAAAAGGCTCTCTTAGCATTTTTCACAGAAATGGATGAAACAGCAGTGAAAGACAGGTAAAAGAATGGAATTTGGAAGATAAGTCAAAAAAGACTAAAAATACACCCATTGAAAAACTAACAGTTTACAAGAGAGTGATGAGAGTCACTGAGTTTATGAACAGTGTTTATCCTCAGAAAATCTTTGTCCAAAACAGGTGTTGTGGGAGTGAACATATAATCAATGCCACCATCTGTCAGTATGGTGCTTATTTTAAATAGGAATATTCAAATTTATTTGCATAGGGTCAAATCACAACAAATGTCATCTCAGGACACTTTACAAAGTAAGGGCTAGACCTTACTATTATCACTATTATTATTGAGGAGAGGAGAGTCAAGTTGCCCCCAACAGCCTAGGCCTATGTAGCAGCAGCAGCTGCTGAGCAGTATAAGTAAGGGAAGGCTCAGGGTCACCTGATCCCACACTAACTATACGCTTTCTCAAAAAGGAAAGTCTAATCTTAAAGCTGGAGAGGGTGTCTGCCTCCTGAACTGAGACTGGGAGCTGGTTACATAGGAGAGGAGCTTGATAGCTAAAGGCTCTGCCTACCATTCTACTTCTGTGTACTCTAGGAACCACAAGTAGACCTGCACCCTGTGAACGAAGTGCTCTGTTGGGATGATAAGGCACTATGAGGTCTTTAAGATATGATGGAACCTTGTCATTAAGGGCTTTGTATGTTAGAAGAAGGATTTTAAAATCCCTTCTGGATTTTGCAGGGAGCCACTGGCGAGAAGCTAATATGGGAGAAATATGATCTCTCTTGCTAGTTCCTGTCAGTACTCTGGCTGCAGCATTTTGGTTTAACTGTAGGCTTTTTATGGAATTATTGGGACATCCTGATACTAAAGAGTTACAGTAGTGGACCAGTTTTTCAGCATCACTTTGAGAGAAGATGCTCCTGATTTTTGTGATATTGCGCAGGTGAAAGAAGGCAGTTGTAGAGACTTGGTTTATGTGTAATTTAAAGGACATATCCTGGTCAGAAATGACTCCAAGGTTCCTCACAGCAGTACTGGAGGCCAGAACTACAGTATGTCATCTAGAGTAAGTATATAGTTAGACAGCAGATTTCTAAGGTTTATCAGGCCCAATTACAATAACTTCAGTTTTGTCAGAGTTTAGAAGTAAGAAATTATAAGTCATCCAGGTCTTTATGTCTTTAAGACATGCTTGAAGTTGACCAACTGATCTGATTCATCTGGGTTCATAGATAAATATAACTGAGTATCATCTGCATAGCAATGGAAATTTATTCCATATTTCCTAATAATATTGCATGTATAAAGTGAAGAGAATTGGACCTAACACAGAGCCTTGTGGAACGCCATGACTAACTTCAGTCTGCGTGGAAGATTCATCATTAACATGAACAAATTAGAATCTTTCTGATAAGTAACATTTGAACCAACTTAGTGTGGTTCCTTTAATCCCAATAACATGTTCAAGTCTCTGTAGTAAGATTCTGTGATCAATGGTGTCAAAAGCAGCACTGAGATCTAAGAAGACAAATTTGGAGACAAGTCCTTTGTCTGAGGCTAAGAGGCAATTGTTGGTGACTTTCACCAAATGCAGTTTCTCTACTATGATGGACTCTAAAGCCTGACTGAAAATCATTCTTGTGCATGTGGTCACATAACTGTTTTGCAACAGCTTTTTCAAAGATTTTAAAAATAAAGTGGAGACTGGATATTGGTCAATAATTAACTAGAATGCCTGGGTCAAGAGTAGCCTTTTAGAATGGTGGTGTAATTCCAGCAACCTTAAAAGCCTGTGGAACATAGCCAGTTAATAGTAAAGGCTCTATTCTATTATAAAGCCACGTCCAGTTCTTTCAACAAGAGCCATAGTCAAAACCAGCTTTTTTCATTTAAGGCTGCTAGCTAAGGTCAAGCCATTTTAATCTTGTTCGAATCTAGAAAAAGCTGTTCATGCTTTTATTATGTCGCGCCTGGACTACTGTAACGCTCTGTATGCTGGTTTGTCGCAATCCCTGCTCCAGAAGTTGCAACTAGTCCAAAATGCTGCAGCCCAGCTGCTGTCCAACACTCCCAAATATGCCCACATTACCCCGGTCCTCCGCTCGTTACACTGGCTCCCAGTGCAGTGGAGAGTGCAGTTTAAAGTTTTGTTGTTTGTCTTTAAGGCAATTCACAGACTTGCTCCACATTATATGTCAGACTTCCTGACTGTTTATACCCCGCGTAGAGCTCTGCGATCCTCAGGGCACCTGGCCCTGGTGGTCCCACAGTCTTGTTATAAGAAGTGCAGTGACCGATCTTTCGCTGTCCACGGTGCCAGACTTTGGAATTCTTTGCTGCAGGAGCTCCGCAATAAAACCGAATTATCAATTTTTAAGTCAGTTTTAAAAAACTCACCTTTTTAAGCAGGCCTTTGCACCTGATGTTTAAATGCTTTTTATTTACGTTTTTTATGTACATAAAAAATGGACACACCTACCATGGTGTCACCCATTGGCTTTCTGAAAAGTGGTTTTGACACTCCAACTGATGTTTAAATGCTTTTTATTTCTCCATAGAGACAAAGTTGTGTTATTTTATTTTATTTTGTATAGTTTGTTTTAGATGTTCTTATGTTGGTAATTTTTACTGTACAGCACTTTGTACTCAGACGAGTTGTAAAGTGCTTTATAAATAAAGGTTATTATTATTATTAAGACGTCTTTGAGTAGCTTGGTCAGGATGGGGTCTAAGAGTCAAAGTGCTAAGAGCCTCCTTTTACCTTCCTTGAAGCAGCAGTGCGGTCTCCTCGATGTACAGAGTGAGTCTCTAGCTGAATCGTGGAATCTGGGACTCTGTCAGAAAGCCAAGTCTCGGTGAGAATTAGAGCACAGCATTCTTTGATTTTCCATTGTGCTGTAATCCTAGCCCTTAGCTCATCCAATTTGTTTTCCCGAGACTGTACGTTAGCTAGGAAGAGGCTGGGTAATGGCTTTTATCCTAGCATGGAGTCCCCCGCACTTGCCTCGTTTGCGCCTCTGTCTCCGGGTCGCTCTCCTGATTTCAGCCTGCTCGCTTGTGCCTGGTGCTCCGGGGGCTCCCTGAGGATGATGGTGGTTGTCGTTGTTGTTGTTGTTGTTGCGGGAGTGGACAGTGAGTTGTAGCTCTGGTGGTATGAAACCAGTAAATTTCCAGTGGCTGTGTGAGATGGGGATGTCCAGCAATGCCTGTCTGTTGTATGTAAGCAGTGCATGACATTTGTGCACTGCAGAAAGAGTAAAAAACACACAAAAAAGAAGAAAACGAAAAAAAAAACGGCATTCAAGAGTGGAACGTGCAAGCACGTCTGCCTCGGAGAGCGCCATCTTGCACTTACTTAAAAGACATGTTGATGATTTAGATGAAGCAGTATAGTATAAATGAGATCTTACAGATGATTCTAAAGCCATTGTACTTGATGGAACATCTGTGAGAGTTGTGGGAATGATTTGATGATTTTTTTCTCTAATAGTTGTGATTTTATTTGTAAAGAAGCTCATGAAGTCATTACTGCTGAGATCTAAAGGAATGTTAAGCTCAACAGCACTGTGGCCCTTTGTTAGCCTGGCTACAGTGCTGAAAAGAAACCTGGGGTTGTTCTTATTTTCTTCTATCAGTGATGTATAATATGCAGTTCTGGCACTACAAAGGGCTTTTTTATACATTAAACTATCTTTCCAGGGTAAGAAAAACTTTTCTGACTTAGTGGAGTGCCACCTCCTTTCCAGTTTTTGTGGAGTGGTTTGGACCTCGCTTCGGACATCACTCTAATCAGCCATCATTTCATTCACCTGCCGCTCATTACTTCCCGGTTCTGCTCCCTATATATATGCCCTTCATTCCATTTGCCCCTTGCTGGTTCATTGACGATCTTGTGCTCGCATATGCTCTGTATTTGTTGCCCTGTGTTTGCTCCTGCTTTTGTTACACGTATACTTTGGTTTTCGCCAATTTGTTTTGTCAGTCCGGGCACTCCCCTGGCTCCCTGCGTTTCCTGATCCATTACCTGGCTTGTTCTGCTATGACCTGTCATCGCCTCTCCTGTTACAAGACGCCACCTCTTCGTAATAACGCCTCACCAGAAGCGCCACTCTTAGTAACAGCCCCTCACCAGAAGTAGGCTACTTCAGTGCTACCACCTGCCTTCTCCTCTCCTGATAACAGATGCTACTCTTCATCACTACACCATACCAGAAGTAAGCTACATTGCTACTACTACCTGCCTTCTTTACTCTCCGTGTGTGATGCCATTCTGTGTTCCCACTCTACACCTGAAACAAGCTACTCTGCTGCTACTATCTGCCTTCTACGCTCCTTGTGTGAGACGCCACTCCTTGTCCCTGCTCTGCGCCAGAAACAAGCTTCTCCACTGCAACTCCTATCCTCTGCAGTCATCAAGTGAGACAACATCCTTTGCCCCTGTTAAGATGCCAGCTACAACAACTCCTTACCATCCCCAGACTTTATACTACATCACACCACTTATCAGTTACTCATCTGCTCCCTCCTCTCCTTAGAGAGACCCATACTCCTGCACCCAGTGCTTCCCTCAAGCTAAGTACATTTATTCCTACATCCATGGAGTTTACCTGACTTCAGTCAAGCCGTTCCTGTGCTGAATTATATGTGTCAGTTTAGATTTCCTGTCTTTGGTTCCTTGGCGTCCTGGGGTATTGAGAGCCTGGAGGTTCACCTTCCTCGTGGCCTTCTGAATAGGAGGACTGTGTCATAGGACTTTACCTCTCCCTGCCTCACTCGGTCGTCCTGATTCAGCCTCTCTGTCTTCTCCCGAGTTCCCATATCTCCTCCACCTTCACCTGCCTCCTCTGCCTCTTATCATCTGTTCTCAGTAAAGCTTGTTACTACTTTTCCATCTGGAGTGTCTGCATCTTGGGTCCCCTAGTTCCTGCTCTTTTGTGACAGACATCAACCATAATGGAATTTTTCCCCCCACACAGTGTATAATCCATTAATGCAAATTCAAAAGTTATTAGAAAATGGCCAGACAGAAGAGGGTTTTGGGGGGAAAACTATTAAGTGTTCAGTTTCAATGCCATATGTCAGAACAAGATCAAGGGTGTGATTAAAACAGTGAGTGGGTTTATTTACAGTTTGAGAAAAGCAAATGGAGTCTAATAATGAACTGAATGCACTGTGGAGGCTGACATTGTCAGTATCAACATGAATATTAAAGTCACCCACTATGATTATTTTATCTGTACTGAGAACTAAGTCAGAGTCTGAGAATTCAGTTAAAAACTCTGAATAAGGGGAAGGTGGATGGTAATGACAAATCAAACTGGCTTTTCCAGTTTGGGTGTGAGAGACTCAGAGTGAGGCTTTCAAATGTTGTTTAGGTCTAGGATTGATTAATAGGCTTGAGTCGAAAATTGCTACCACACCTCCACCTCAGCCTGTGCTTCGAGGACCAGCATATAAGGACCAGCTCAGATTGTAGTATTACTATTTCATGTGTCAGTCTTGACCTTTAGCTGCAATTATTCTGGAGTTTGTCTTGTGTAGCCTTTTACTGCTCTTGCTCCCCAACTGTTTCCATTTCTTTGTACATCTTCAGTTATCTCTGCATCACATGTCTGTGATTGTCTTTGTTTATATTTCCATCTTTTACTAAGCTTTTCTCCTTTGTGTGCTCCTTGCAGCAGATGATGGCTGTGGCGGGACACTGCGAGGCCAGAGTGGCGTGATCGCCACTCCCAATTACCCTGCAGAGTACAACAACAATGCTGACTGCACCTGGACTGTGCTGGCCGAGCCAGGAGACACCATTGCCCTGGTTTTCTCTGACTTTCAGTTGGAGGATGACTATGACCTGCTGGAAGTCAGCGGCACTGAGGGCTCTTCACAGTGGTGAGTAGTCAGCTGGCAGCAGCCGGGGAAGTAAGCCGAGCCAGGGACAGGAAGAGAAAAGTAGTTCACGGTTGCACGACATGCCCACAGGCACTTTTCTGGAAGAAGGAATGAGCTGGTTGAAGTATGTTTGGAAGTGTGTGGGCGTTGTGTAGGGCCAGTGGAACTTGGCCAGTTTATTTGGTGTGGACCATAATTGTCTGAGATTATCCCTGGAGATGTGCAGAGGAGGAGGATTTGAATCAAATATCAGGGTTATGGAATGTTCAGTGCTAGTGACATTACCTTTCAAATGAAAACAATAAAAAGGATGAAAAAGTATTTATCTGCTTTATGTCCATAAGCATGGATCATGTTTTAAAGAGTAATTTGAACACTGAATCTTTGTCATACACACTCTCACTCATTCTCTCCATAACTTGGTCTCACACAAGTGCTCACACTCAGCATGAATGATGAACAGGTAGGATAGCTTGGCATCAGTATGGGTCTCTCACCATCTGTGGCAGCTCCTCCTCTCTCTGACGACTCTCTCAGCTCAGGAGGTAATTAGAGAGCTCGATTACCACCACCAGCCATATAGTGTTGTTTTTTACACACACACACACACACACAGTAAGGCCCATATGGGCACAAATGGAGGTGCATGCAAGTTTTCAAATATTCAGCTACACTTCCATACATTTGGGCTGGGTGTCAAAGAACACTTTCTCTGCCACTTTGTTCCTCCCTCCTTCATTTAGCACAAGAGGCTAATATAAGCATGAAAAGTATGCATGGGTTGAATATAGGTGGAAGGATGCTCCTCTTGTCTATCAGGAAAATCCACTGCACTTTCTTTGTCTTGAATGCATTATAAATAGACAATTTAGTTTCAAGATCATATAGTGACAGGCAGGGAGACAGGGCACTGCTGACAGAGGATATAGGTTCCAGAGGAGCAATCATTTTAGAGTGAGGTAGCCTCTGGAATTCTGCCAGTTCACTCAGTAGTTAAGCAAAAACACTTTCAGAAGAACTTGACTGACTCTGAGCATTCTTATAACTAAGAATTGTGCCTTGCAGCCTGATATTAGAAGTCTCTTTGAATTTCAGCTTGGCCAGTTGAGAGTTGATCTCTTCCCAGATTCCTACAGACGGCAGCCTGACTGTGCTTCTTTTGCACATTTTACAATGTCATCAGCTTCTTGTTTCGGACTTTGATATGCTCTTTGTTGTTGTGTGGGGTGCTCAAATCTCTACTGTGTCTATCATTTTTCTGGCTCTTTTTTTTTTTGCCAGGGGCGTCTATGGTGTTGGAACTGTAGCATACACTGTCTCAAAGACAGCAAAATCAGCAGGAGCAAAATGACCTGAAGGGACAGGAGCTACTTGCAGGCAATATAGAGTGCAAGTCACAGTTGATCATGCACACTACAAAGAAAAGACAGCACAAGGGACAGAGGAGACAGTATAGACATGCTGGCTTGTTTGTGTTTCATTTTTTCTAGTCTTGAATTTTACCCTCATAGTCTTGACTGTCTTCTTCCAAACCATGAAAACACCAGCCTGTTTTCAGCACAAAACAACGTTATCTCTTGGGTATCTAAGACTACGTTCACACTGCAGGTCTTAATGCTCAGATCGGATTTTTTGCCGAAATCTGATTTTTTTGCGCTGTTGTTCACACTGTCATTTAAATGCGACTGCCATCTGTCTCATGTAACGGTATACGGCCCTGAAGTGACCCGCATGCGCAGAAGCGCACATGATGTCAGATGCAGCGTACTTTGTTTGCGGAAATAAAAATGGATGTGGCTCGTGATAGCATGTGCGTAGTGATGTACCTGACAATTTGCAATCGAAATAAAGACATAATAATAATAAGAATATCAAGAAGAAGGAGAGCACAAATATTGCTTATGGCCTTTTGTGGAGCAGTGGCTGATCACCACCGGAATCACCATTGTCTGCCATTTTTTTTATTACCCCTCGCCTCCTCCAGCGCAGAATTGTGACGTCTGTCGCATTTCAATGCTATAAAAATTGCATGAAATGCGACCTGGCCGTTCAGACTGAAGTCTCATTGCAAAACATCAGATACGTATCCGATTTAGGACCGCATATGAAAGTGGCCTGGGTCGGATTTGAAAAAATTGGATCTGTGCTGTTCACACTGTCATAAGGAAATCGGATATGGGTCGCATTTGGGCAAAAAGATCGGATTTGAGTCACTTCAGCCTGCAGTGTGAACGTGGTCCAAGTAGCTGGGTATCTATAATTTCAGACTGAGTAGGGAGCAGTAATGCTAGGCAAAGGGGGTGACAGGCTCAAACATAAGAATGAGCAGACATCAGAGAAGTGGAGAGGAGGGCAGGCGCTTTAGAGGTGTGGATGGATATTGAAGTGGAGAACTAAATAGATAGGTGAAGGGAGTTTGACTTCCCAGATGGTAGCTAAGTAGAGAGGTCAAGTGGAGCGCTATGATGGTGCTGACCTAAAGTATACATCCTATCAGTAAATGGCTCAGTGAGCCCTCCAGTCAGTGGGGCTTGATGATTGTGCCCTCTCTCCTTTCACCATATAATTGGGTTGGTTTGTGATTTAATCACTCTGGTTTGTACAGGAATAACATATAGTTAACTTCAAACTGCTGTTCCCTTTAATTGGGAATTAGGCTTTACAATTAACTTAAGAAAATAGAAGTATTGTATAACCATCAGAAATGGCATCTTATCACTGGCACCTTGTATTTTCTTGTTGGTTCTTATCTTGAATCCTTGTTCACTGCACGATATCTATTTTCTGAAGTTAGAAGAAAAGATCAGATCTGATGATATCCTTCTGACCTGACCAAATATCAAGAATGAAAGTGTTTGTGTGCTTTTATGATTTCACAGTTACTGAGTGTATATAGAGCTGGCATCCCATCTTTGCCCACTTAATTGAAACTGTGGGGAGCAATATTGACTGATACCTGACAGGCAGGTTGAGTGATGCAATAGTAGAAGAGAGGCCAGGGATCAGGGTCAAAGTCCCACTTCCCTGACCAATCCAACAGCTCAAATAAAAGAAGGTCAAGTCTGCACGCTCCCTGTTCTTTTGTCACATGTATGTGCATCTCCATGTCTGCATATTTGCTTTGAGAAGAAGAGAGTGAACAGCATCAATCACCCCTTTGAGTATGTGAATCAGATCTTGCTCAGTTACATTCTTGTTTACTGCACCATCCTTGATTGGCAGCCCTGCAGAGTTAGCATTCTGAAAGGCAGCAGGAAAAGGCAGCCTTTAGGACTGACTTCAGAAGCTGAGATATGCATGTGGATTGAATGTGGCAGTGGGAAGGGCTGTTAAAAATGGCAACTGAAGTCCACCTCCACTCGGTATTAGCCTGACAGGACGTCTCTGGCGTTGGTTGCCCAGGGCAACACATTACTCTGCCATTACACTGTTGCCTGCATCCACATTGATTTTCTTCCCCATCACCATCCACTTTGAGGCAATGTAAATACTGTAATGCCTGACCCTCGCCAACTGCCAGATGCTCATTCTCCTGCTTGCTACTAAGTGGAACTCACAGCTATTTGACTTGTAATTTTCTTTGGTGCTCAATTGTTTTGCAAAGCACCATAATACATTTTCATCTACAAGCAGTGCTCCCTCGAGACGCTGAAAGAAACTCTCACAGCACCTTGGATGATGTAAATATAGAATATGAAGTGCCTGAATTTGGAGTTGAAAGCACTCTGAATGTTGATATTAGTCCCTTGGTTCTTCCAAAAAATGTGATTGTGATGGGAAAAAATGCCACATCACAGTTCAGTGATCACACTGTTTTAGGAAATGTTCAAAAACAAAACTTGCCTGTTTTTGTTTTTGATTCTAGTGTCTCTTGCAAAATATAATTCCAATGAGGAGTTTTTTGTTTGTTTTCTTTTGTTTTACACATCTGTTACTGACAAGGCAAAGCTTTGTTGGTAAATGCTTATTTTTTCTTGTTAGGAGATCTGAGAGACCAGTCAGTGTTGATCCCTTCAGGTAGCTTTCTGTCCTTTCGCCTCTGCCTTTTAACCTTGTATCTTATGGAATTGAGGCATTGACATTTAGCAGGCACATGGATTATCCCTGCAGTGCTGATATGTGTCAGCCTATCCCAGCCCATTGACCGAGCACACCTGTGTGTGTGTGTGTGTGTGTGTATGAGTGAGTGAGTGAGAAAAATTGATAGAGTTGCAGGAGAAGAGTACAGAACACTGGATATATATTGATCGACTGGTTGACTCACCCGAGAGTGAGTGAATGGTCTTCTGGACAGCTTTTTAAGTCCAGGGGCTGTTTTCTCTAGTTTCCAATGGGAGTTGCAGCAGTATGAGAAATGTTTGATTTTTGTGGAGGTAAATGCCTCACCTTTTGTTTTTGTGTTTTCAAAGAAACGGGTAAACTTATTTCATGGTTGGGCTCATGGGGTTTTGGTTTGGTGTTACTGCAGATCAAATTCAGTCACAGATTAACTTAGATGATTCTTTTCTAGATTTGTGCACATCGGTGTCAATATACTATAGAATCATGATGGCGTTAATACTTACCCTGGTATTTAAAATGCGATCGTGTGCGTGCCGGCTGCTGTTCACCATAGGGTTAACGCCCTCATCCCATACTGTGTCCCACAAGGACGCCACTGCTATGGAGCGGCTGCCAGTCATGTACTCTCCTTTAAGTATTTCTTCTAATAAAACCGTCGGAGTGATTGAGTGTGTAGCATATCATCTTACCATTTTTTGCTTGGCAGCACAAGAATAGGTGGTGATCCCCCAAGTCCCCTGCTTAAAAACACAATTTATTTTACATTTACACACTAAGGCAGTTATTTTCAGCACATAAATAGAAAATATTGGCAGCAGGAACTTTACATAGATGTGTTTTTAAATGGATACTCTGTGATGGTTGAGTGGGTGTACATTTTTTATTAATTTCTTAAGTGGTGGCCCGTTTCTCAAAGCACAGATTGGTGGAGTAAAGGAAGCGTTTCACTTTGAGGCTTTACAGAGAAGTCACTGCGACATCACTAGTCTGATCACGTCTTGGAGGGTCTGACACTGGTGGTTGTCTCCCTCTCACTGTCTCTCTCTGCCTTTCTCAGTCAGTCAGTCAGTCTCTCTCTCTCTCTCTCTCTCTCTCTTTGTTCTCTAGGAGCCATAAAGCATCAGAGTGGATAGTTTTGTGTGATTCTCTAATGACAGTCTGTAGTCTTTATACATTATATGGTCATTAACTGTAAATGGTGCCTTGCCGTCCCTGGTAGGCTAGTGGTTAAGGCGCAGTGCTCTCGCCGCTGCAGCCCAGGTTTGAATCAGGGTTGCGTCAGGAAGGGCATCCGGCGTAAAACATGTGCCAAATGTCAACATGCGAGTCGTCAGTGTGACGATTCGCTGTGGCGACCCCTAAACAGGAAAAGCCGAAATGGTGCCTTCTTCATAAAACACAATCCAAAACCAAAGTAAATTATGGATAATGAATAGTGTGCCCTGAATTCAGTAAAGTTTTCTAGATGCCAGAGTTTGAGATGCAGCCCAAGGTATTGCATGTAGTGCATGTCAGAAGCGTTGCTTTAATTTGTGCATTCACAAACATCAGTTACTGTTGACTCATGTATTTCCCCTAAATTTGCACATCTGTTGTAGTGGGGATGATGTACATATCAAAAGGCCACAACTATGCTTTTTTAAGCTTAATAGTGGGGTAGGCTCATGTGGTGATAAACACTGGTTGAGATGGAAATGTCTCATGGCTTGATGTGAGGGATAGTAATGAAGCCTTGACTCATGTCAAAGACAACCCAAAAAAAACAGCCCCCAGATTGTTCTGTTAGGAGGTTATATATACCAGCATGTCACATCCTCTTATCTCACTGCATCTAGATCCCTCTCTGTTTCTGTCTTCTTCCTCTTTTGTCACAGACTTTATGTACTCATCTGCTGCTCTGCTGTTTTTTTTTTTTTTACCCATTCTTCTTCTTTATTCTGCAGTGTCATCTTAAAACATTGAAAACCATAGTTTGGCTTATCAGTCTGTTTGACTAGTGAATCAATAGCTGTCGTCGTCAGTCTCTCCGCCAAGGTCCGTCAATGTCTTGTCTGTCTGAGTCAGGAATTATTAACAACAGCACTTGGCTGAAGACTCAATCTGCAATGTACCATTGATCAAACCTTCAGTTATGATGAAATTTGCACCACCCATCAAGAAATTCTCCGGTGGAACGTTATCTCCAACACCTAGTGCTGTGTTGCAGATTGGCTCACCCCTGCACTCCACACTTTGTTGCTCACTCTGTCACATAGCTCAGAGCTAAGAGAGGGGTTTTGGAATGCAAAGAGCAAGGGCCAACTCTTACTGTACTCACTTATTCAATTAGCCTTCCAAGCTTGTTTTTGTGTGTATGCAGGTGTGCCGGTGTTTGTCAAGGTGTGGCCTATTGCAGCTATATTGTCTAAATTACACCACTGAAATCCATAAGTGAAGGCATTATATGTCATTAATTGCCATTGATTTATTATATTGAAAACAGCTGGTGCAACTGTTACTAGACAATATTTAGTCTAACCTATGGTATAAACCAGCTCCCCCAAGGCAAGCGGCCTGGGTAGCAATGTGTCTGTGTAAGTATGTTTAGCCATGTGTTCTCTCAACCCCCCGAGCCTAGTGAGAGCAGAGAACATGCAGAGGTAATTGGCCAGATCACTGTGCCCTGACTGGGTGTCTCTTTTGTTGTGTTTGCTAAGGACTGCACCACTGGGATTCAATTTGTCACTTTAACAGTCCCACAGATTTACTAATGGCTTATGATTTGTACACAGAGACATACTGTATTTGATATTATGCACATTGGCACCCTGGGTTTGCAAAATGGATTGGTGCCTTTTGTGAGATGCACTATTTCATTTATTATATCAAAAGATAGAAGGTTCCGGGTTCGGGCCCCACCTGGGACCTTTCTGTGTGGAGTTTGCATGTTCTCCCCATGCTTGCGTGGGTTCTCTCCGGGTACTCCGGCTTCCTCCCACAGTCCAAAGACATGCAGCTTAGGTTGACTGGTGTCTCTAAATTGCCCATAGGAGTGCGTGTGCGTGTGTGTGGTTGTTCGTCTACATGTTAGCCCTGCCTTCGCCCAATTGCCGGCCAGGATTGACTCCCCCCTGGGGCCCCGTTCAGGGACTAAGCGGTAGAAAATGAATGAATGTCAAAAGTGACTATGTTTTTTGTTTTGTTTTTTTGACGTGTTTTCATGGGACAATTTTGGTACTGAAGTAATGTTTATACGTCAGTAGCTTTGCTATAGTACATTTTACATGTATAAATATATAAATACAATATGTGAATAACTCTCTTATCCAGATCTTACCCTTTTAATTCTGCCCTTTAGGACACAGGAGCATGGGGTCTGTTTACTTTCTTTATATAACGGTGTCTTCCTACTTATATCATTTCAACCATAATAGTACGAGAATCTTGTTTCCTGTGTCCTTGATCATCCATCACAAAACAATTCCTATACACCCATACTTATTCTGCAGCTACCACTGATGCTCCATTCCAGAGCTTACTTTGATCCCTTAATTCACTTCCTGGGTCAAATGCCGTAAACCTAAAGAAGGATAATGCTTCAGAAGCTTTTTGTAGGATGTGATCAAAATAGAATAGTGGAAAATGGAAATTGATTTTAAGAGGCTTGCTTGGTCAACATCACAGTTTTCTGCCAGATATTTGTACCTTTAAGCTAGACCTCCCTTAGTCTTTCTTTGAGAATATGATTGGGGTGACAAACAAAGGACTCTGAGGGACGTCACGCCCGTCAATTAATCAGTCACAGTAATTAGCAAAGATAGATAGGGAGGGCGTGGACAGAAAGGAACATATGAAATCATTTGGCTAAAAGCACAGTGCACTCAGTGGTCTGTTGTAGAGGACACTGGGTATGGCAATTAGATTGTTAAATCAGAGCAGTGAGTATAAGTACATACAGTGCTTTAATACCAAGTCACTGCACTGCATCTTATTGTGTAATGATGTGTATGAGTGTACGCAGACACACATGCATGAATTTAACTCCTGAGGTTAAACCTTTCAACTCAGCAGTTAGCTTCTTTTTATAGGGTATGCTAGCTAGGAGTGGCAGTCTGCTGAGGCATGGGCCTGCCTGAGAATCTACTAATTCACTGGCCACTCAGACAGATTCTTTTTTGCTAAGGTCACCTTTCTAAGGCGTACACCAGTGGGGAAAAAATAGAGATATTATGACATGGTGATGATTAATAATAATATTTAATTAATTCTTACATTCATTAGTTTGTTCAACGCATCACTTGAGTTTATTTTATATACACTCACTGGCCACTCACCTGTACAATTGTATGCACTTAAGTGTAACACTTTCACCTTATCTGTTTATGAAGCTAAAATGTTTCAGTTTTTGGTGAAACTGTCATAAATGTATACATTCAATAATATGCTTATAATTGAGGTCATAGTTAGATGTGGGGTTGTATTGGACTATATTATATTCGGAGGTGTTCCGAATATTATACACCACACACACACACACACACACACACACACACACACACACACAACAGCATGCAATACCCACAAAGACAACTTTTCATGATCATCATCCCCTAATAAGCGCTTGATTTTGTGGCCTTCCTACCACTGACATGCACACACAACTCACCTTGGAAACCGGTCTGTGTGTTTTTGCTGTTTGCAGTGGGCATAAAGCAGCATCATACTTTCCTCCTCCAGGTGAGCGCTAGAGAGCAG
>NW_018128209.1:499537-509795 GCF_001952655.1 Monopterus albus
AATTTATACCAGGAACACAAAGTGACTTAAGGTGGATCTTTTTTTGCAGTGTGGCCCTGTTGCAATAACCTTAGAACATCTTGTCCGTGAATATACCCTGAGATGTCACCACCTATTCTGGGTCACTGCTCAAGCCCAGCACATCTCTGTTCTCAAATATAATCTAACAACAAGGGGCCCAAACAAATGCACACCACACACTAAGCCTCTTGCTTTGAAAAAATAACTTTTTTAACAAGTAATTTAACTTGACAGCATCAGCCAAGCATGTCAGATAATTTGCCTTTTTTCCATTTCAAATTAGCTCACTTTTGTTTAATCGAGCGCTACTTGTGTCGTGATGGTAGTGGAGCGATCTCCTATTTGCAGACAATGACACTTGTTTCTTCTAAATCCCTGAAACAAGTGAAACCAGTAGAATCAACTTAAACATGGAGGAACAGACAAAGTCAGATTTTAAATCTAGAGAACAAAAGAAGAATTTAATTGCGGTGAAATACAGTGCACGCTTGCATCAGATGTCAATCATGTGCCATAAATCCTAACAGTTGAGTCCTCCTTCACTTCAGGGAACATATAGAAAATTGATGCAGCAGATGCAGAGACTGAGGCACACTCACTTCTGAGGGCACTACAACCATCGAAGCTCGTGATCATTCGTAAATTGTCCCTGTATGTCAGGTTTGGGAATTTCACATTTGTGGTTAGTAATGAAAGAAGAAAATAGGGATGGAGAAAGAAAGAGGGAAACTGTAAGAAGAAATAAAGCAAGGGTACTGGTTTGAGGTGTAATATATCTTAATGTTCTGTGGGCCAGTAGGAGAGGTTGTACCTATTGGTTTGTACAGTTGCTATGTATACTACCATGTGTACTGTGAATATGTTTGTGTGTTTGGAGTGTTGTGGTGAAATACCTGTCCTCTTCTCATCTGTCAGACCTAGACTCACTTTTTTGAATAAAGTGACACTAGACCAATCTGAATATATTTACAGAGGAACATTTATGAGCTCTAGTGAACGTGCCTTGACCGGCAATTACACACCACACAGCAGCGTGTCTCTATAAACTCTTTTTAACTGCTTCAATAAAAATGGGCAGGCAAAGGGCAACAGGCAGTATCTGCCCTTACTATAAAAAGACCTATAGAGGCAAAGTCAGTGTCTTGATTTTAAACATTTTAGGCTAGTTTGCTATGTTAATAACTGTCAGTTGTATGGAGCCCCTAAAGTTTTAAGAGATCTTTTTTATTCTGCACAGAAAAGATAATAACTTGTGTGCACAATATGTTATGTAATGCATACAAGTTTATCATGTGTCAATTATTCAACAAATTAAGAAAATTGTCATTTTATTATGTTTTCATAAAAAAACTCACAAACTCTAATCTGCAGTAACTGCTAAATGTAATAATAGCTGATTACATTACATTATGCTTTCAGCTTTTTAAATTGCATTATAGGTTTGATACTAAATTATGTTTTTACTGCACTGTAAGTACATTTTGTTATGTTAGCAGCTCTTCCATATGAGTATCCATGGTTGTTTTTGTGGCTTAGTAAGTGGTTGAATCTTTTTCCTCCTTTCTTTTTCTTTTGGTATAATTTATTATGCTCACTGCAGACAAAGCTGTTGCTTCTCCAGGTCTTTAATGAAAGCTAAAGCAATATAGTGGTTATGCCAACCATTCAAACTCACTCTCTAAGCACCGTAAGTTTTTGCTCGGCAGATACTGTATTTTTACCAGAGAGGTGTCAGCCCCATATTGATCCCACAGCACTGCAATCTTTCTTAATCCCACTTTCCCCACTGACAGAATGAGAAAGAAGCAAAGACAGAGAGAGAGGCAGGCAAAAAATGTTTATCTCACCTAATGCCCTAACATAGTGCATCTCTGGCGCAGAACTTTGTAAGCGCACCAGAGTGCACATTTGATAAGTTATTGGCTTGCTTGTATTTGTAGTAATCGAGATGTTATAGTTATTCTACTGTCAGTCTCATTGCTATAGATAGACCTTTAAATTCTGAAATGAATGAATGGAGACACACAATAGAATATGTGAAACATGCTATTCATTTTAGTGTACATTGCGGTACAGGCCATCAGCTTTACCTCTCTACTTGCATCTGAACCTACTTAGCTGCACCCTCCTGTCTTTCAACACTGAAGCGGCCTGCTTGTCACCCTTCCTGTTTTGTTTGTTTGTTTTTGTGTGTGTTTTTAACTAATTAGATGGTATGATTAGAGAACACTGACAAAAAGGTGGATGGGGGCGAAGTGAAAAAAATAATTAAAATCGGGAGTAGTCTGGTCTAAGGCTCATGCAGACAGACTAAACAGCTACCGCTGCCTGGCACTATCACTTGCAGATCAGTGTTGCTAATATCATACTGTTGCTAATATGATACTTTACATTTATCTTTGCACTATTTACATCCATTGAATTGTTAACTCATGTAACTAATTGTTACCTTCCTATTCTGCACTATTTCATTCCATTTCATCCATTACTCTAGTGTTTTTATCCATTATTTGTAGTCTAAATCCATAAAGTCTTGTATATATTACCTTATATAACTTACTGTAAATATCAATTGTACATATTTATTGGTAAATTAGAACAGATACTGCGCACTCTGCACTGCTGTTATTGCACTTCTGGTTAGATGCTAAACTGTATTTTGTTGCCTTGTACTTGTACATGTGTAATGACAATAAAGTTGAATCTAATCTAATCATGGTGTTGTTAGCTTCACTATCCTCCCTGACCATGTAACAGCGGCAGATTACTGAAGGTGTTTTGGCCAGTGAACCAGGAAAAAAACAGTGTGATTTGCCTTAGTACAGCTAATTAGTGCCTTGTTTGCATGGATGATATTGATCAGGGATGAAGCTTATCCTTTGACAGAAGGCCAGCTTTGGAGGCTGTATTCTAGCTCAATGCAAAATGTAGTAACATGCAGAGTTGTCCCTGTGTTGTGCATACACAATAAAGCAGAAACAAGCACTAAATGAGATTGTTTACATGGCCAGTATGGTAAAGAAAACAGAGTAGTCATGTCTGCAGGGTTATATCCAAACAAAGACCTTTAGAGATGTTTGTTCACACCCCTCTGTTATGTTAACTACTGTTGCTGACATGCCCTGTGTCTAGGAGTCCTTTGTTTGATCTGTTGCTTTTGTGTAGATTGACAGCATGTTGAATGTTTGACTTGTAGTTTGGTGTCAAGTTATTTCATAGTTAATGTGAATGTTTGACTATCAAGGAGGATGAAATGGACCAACATGTATTCACTCTGATATTTCACTGTCATTATGTGCTGCTGTTCTGAAGTGGATTTTATTTTTATTTTTTTAATTTCTTATCTGTTTTTGCAGCTATAGCATTCAGTCTTGATGCACTTAAAATAAAAAAAACTTTAATAAAAAAACCTTGATGATACAATGGACTTATTAGCTGCAACAGATAGATCTAGTGTACTCCATGTAGGACCAAGGATATCTTTGTGAAATATTATTGGCTGATGTGAAATTTAAGCATTGCATTATATCCACTGCACTTACAATAAGCCAAAATAATGTCAATTACCTAAAGTATAAGAAGAAACATTTTGATTCCTTTATATGGTTATCAGTTCTCTCTGCAGTGTTGATTAAAATGAAGTCTGAACATAACTCTCTGATCACAGAGAAAAAGTAGCATTTTATTTGAATTTGTTTCTGAATAACCTTTAACAGAGAAAGTTATGCTTGCTTTCAGTATTCTCCCTTTTTGTTTGAGTTGTCTTTGCTTACACAATTGATCCTGTTAGAAGAGCTTTAACTTTTGTTTTGTTATGTTTTCTATTGGTGGTGAAGAAAATGCTTCCTTTTTCCCCTTTAATGTGCTATAAATAGCACTATCAGAGAGAGGCAGATAAACAGTGTTGCCGAGGGATATTCTGCCTTTTCTGCTCTTAGTGAAGAAGCCATGGGGAGAGAATGGGAGAGTATGCTACTGTCTACACCAAAGCCAGTACATTTAGTTCCTTAGCATCCTTCCTTTTTTCAAAGAGCATGCTGACATAGCCTTTCTCAGTTCATAAAGCATTTTCGTCTTGGTTTGTCATCTATCCTTCATAACAAGGGGAGAGCAGTCGTCTCCTAACCAGAAGGTTGAAGGTTTGAATCTCAGTGCCTGCAGTCCATGTGTCAAAGTGTCCTTGGGCAAGACACTGAACCCCCCGGTTCAAACCGTCGATATGGTGTCACGACGCGAGATCTCGCTGCGCACGTCAGCAGGTGCGTAGGGGTACTATAAAGCCACCCAAGATGATGCACAACATGTGGGTTTGTCGGCGTAGTAGGTGTGTGCATAGTTGCTGTCGGTATGATCATTGCTGCTGGTGTGTGATCACCATGGAGCCAGCTAGGAATAAACCTGATTGATTCTCCATCCCTTGTATTTATTCAGACCCTGTCCTAGTTACTCTAGTTACCCTAGTTATCTAGTTACCCTAGCACATATTACCATCCTAGCACATCCTCCGTTTCCTCAAGCACGCCTTCTCCCACCTACTACACTACATATGTTCATAGACTCGACCGACTGACCAATCAATCTTTACAAATGTTTCACATCATTCACACAAAGCCTAGTTACACCCATCACATAATTCAGAAATTGTTCTGCTGCATACTATTTCGCCACCAGATGGCACTAAACCGAGCCTTTGAATGAATGAACCAAGACATCACTAGGTTTCTGCTCCTAGGCCAAGAAAAAATGGCTTTTATTTCTCTATTTTTAATGTTACCTCCTGTGGGTTATTCTCATACCTGAAATCAGCAGAGCATCTAGGAAAATAGGGTGACTCAAACAGAACCCACCCAGCACAGAGGATGCAATTTGGATAAACTGAATTTTATCCACTCAGTTATCTGCATCTCCATCTCCATCTCCAAACAGGGTTGGTTGATGTTTTGTTACAAAAATATATGAACTTATAAGGTTAAACATACTAGTTGGTTGAAACAAGGCCCCTTGTTAACACTAGTACAGACTGTGCACCAGTTGTAGCACTTACTCCTTACTACTCTGTCTTGTATGTTTGTGTACGTGTAGGAACTTTTTAAGAGAGAGCTGGTAAAAAGGGAACATCATGTAAGACTTCATAGTTCCATTAGTTAACAAAAACAAAAAACCTTTGCTTTTTTAGTTATCACTGTTTATGGATTGTGGATGATAGTCACTCATAGCATTCACCCCTCCCTGAGGCAGCCTTCCCTGTGCCAACCCAGGCTTGTGTTCACCAAAATGGTGAATTTGAGGCTAATTATGAAACACACTCTGCTGCTCAAGGAGGCCCATGGCAGATCCCAAGACAGAGGAACTGTGAACATTAAGTCACACACACATGCATGAACTCCTGCACACACCTACAAACACAAGAGATATATTTTAAGTGAGAAGATGTCTTGGTGCTCATGGGCAGGGCATTAAAGTCACATGATTTGTTTAACTGTAGCTAATTGAGTCCAGTGGGATTGTTTGTTGTGATTGCGTTTTCTTTATGAGTCCCAGAAAGGGAGGTTGAAGATAGAACTTTACTTATTCATGCATATATCTTCTATAATATTGTTCACAGATGCAGGCAGTTTCTACTTTCTCTCTCCATTGCAGTAAACAGGAAATATATACAGTATCTCTTACAGTTACACATCTGTTTGAACCTATCTCTTAAGGGCAATACACTTTGGGTGCATTGTGTCGTGTGATGCCCGTAACACACACCAGGAGTGGCGTGAATTTAGTGCGAGACTACTGACTTGGGTGAGTATTTCCATTATTTCATTTTTTGATGAACATCGATACTGAGCAAATAGAGGACAGCTGCGCATTGTGACGCCACTATGTGCATCAACCTACAATGATGTATCAACCTGTGATGCCATGCAGGTGTTGTGACGCAGATCACATGCCACCAGTGTGGGTTGCCAATGCCAGGGTGTTCTACAGAAGTTTGTTAGAATGCAAATATGACAATTAATTTAAAATTGTGTGTTACTAAAGGTCAACGCACTCCAGTGCCAGGGTGGTGGCATGTTACATGCCACCACCCTGGCACTGGAGTCAAGAATCTTTGTTGTCATTATGCACAGCACAATGAAATTGTTTCCGGCAGCACTTGGCTTAAAAGACACTTTATTTACATAACAGAAAAGTGTATGTCAATATAAAACTATGAACAAATAAAAAGGGATGTATGGGACCTAATCAGGTCAGTAGCATGTTAGCAGTAAAAGAGTGTGGTAACATTATGGTGCAGCTCAGTGCAAATCTCAGTCTTTAGGAGGAGGTGTGAGCATGGGTGTGTGTCTGCAGAGGTCCAGTGTTCTGTCTGTGTCTGTCCATAGGGGGGAGGTTGTGTGTGTGTGTGTGTGTGTACCTAGAGGTTAGGGAGGGTGATTGATTTCAGAGCTCTGGGGAAGAAGCTGAGAGGAGAGTCCAGCACGTTTCAACTTCCTGAGGAAGAAGAGCATTTTCTGGGATTTCTTCACCAGGTTGGCAAGTTAATATTATTGATTTTATTTTTAACCTGAGACCACAAACTGCATTTCTGTTTTTCAAATAATGTATTGCATCTGTCAGTGGTGGTTAATGATCTGTCATTACGTTATTGTTTACAGATGTGATATTAGTTATTTTAGACAGTGCAACAGGTTGTGTTTTGCTTATAGTTAGTTATAGCAAAAAATATAATTTGATTACCTTTGTTCACCCAAACAAGCTGGTGTTGCCATATTGTTTGGAAATGAAAAAGGCAATGTAAGAGCCAACCAGTAGAAATATAGTAAAATGCCTAGTAAGTGATTGCTATTCCTGTGTCTTCAAAGACAGAATTCTTTATTGCCACTCTTCTTTTTCCATTCATAAAAGTTACTTTTAGTTATTAAATGTAGTATGATGTGGTCATGTCTTACTGCCAGACATCTTTATCAGTCTGAAACATTAATCCATCTTTACCAGTTTTGAGGGGTCATTACAGTATATTTGCAGGCAGAATCCATGCTCTTCGGGGCAATAACTTCTGTAAGTATCAGAGGAATCGAATTTGTGAGAACAAAAGCTAAAATTAACCAGAAAAGATCATTTAAAAAAGTTAAAATTAAGATTATCTGAAATTTTTACCTCACAGATGGTTTTGCCCTAAAGACGGGTTTCCCACATGGTTTTTTCTTTGCCCCTATATCTCTAGCACAAGTATGTGGCAATATAATTAACTGCTATGCAATTACCCTTAGATGAAATTATTCTGGCCATTTTTATTCAGTGGAATTCAATATTTTTGTCATGTATCTCAAGGTAGAGAGGAGGGAAAATGCAATTTTCAGAGGGAAATTATTAATGTCCTGCTCTTGTTAATTATCCTCTGGTGACCTGTTCTCTCCAGAATAGCTGAGCCAGGACAAGCTGTACCTCAGGGCTTTGTCCCTCTTAGTCAGGATGGCAACATACAGTACTATTCTGCATGCAACTGTTACCACAGGCTGTCTGTCAGGGAAAGACAGATGCTGATTGACAGTTAACACATGGTTTCTGTCACAGCCACTGTAATCACATTCACAATGGTAGGGCTGAGGCATACACAGTCTGCAGTGCCCTGATCTGATGGCACTAAGGTATCAAACATGAAAGTGTTTTTCTTTTTTTTTAAACCATAATGCATTCTTCATATAGGGGAGCTTAAATACATGCTGCACCATGTGTGAGATGTATCTATAGCTCTTTACAGACTTGCGCTCCTATCCATTAATTTGATAGTATTTGATTATGTCAGCTTCATGTCTGAATAGATACCCTGGTCACTTTTCCATAAAGGTTGTTACAGTGATCTTACTAGGTCAGACCCTAGTAACACTAAGGCATCACTACAGTAAGTGTTGTTTTGTAATGTAAAGTCTGTTGAATTGTACATGGAATTAACAGCAGTGCTGCCATTGTCCTACTATTAGGCTACTCCTGTCCCAATTAACAGAGGTTTCTGTTGCCATTCTCATTACGGTGCTGATAGTTGTTTCTTTTTATAGCTGTGTACTATTGAGAGGTGCATATACTGAAAAGTTTGTTTGTTAAGCAGCTATGTGCTGGGGTGATGTAAAAGCTTGTTGCAAAAGAAAATAGTCTAAGAGATGAGAATGGAAGTTGAATGATGTAGGCAGACAGCTGTCATCAAGAACCAGTGCATACAGCTGTACCTGTGTGTGCATGTAAATGCCACCATCTTTGTCTTTGTGGTGCATGTCTGTGTTTACAGTACAGGTAGATGTGTTTGTGGCCATAAATCAACCAGAAACTGTTTTTTTTTTTTGACAGAAATTAAGAATACAAGTATGAAGGACAGAGTTAATATAGTGCACTGGCAGGGGGTTTAACTCAGCTGTAATCAGTAAGGTCTGCTCTTAGCCTATCTCTGTGCATTCATTAAGACATGCAGCTTTCAATCACCACACATATCCACTCAGGGTGAAACATTTGCTTCTGAAGCAAACATCACTTTAAGCATTCTGCAATGACTCTGTCTATCTCGGTTGGCGGCTTTTTGCTGGGTCTGTGTGCATTTGTGTTTAATCTGAATATGACTTTACACTGTAAAAAGCAACCGAATAGGAGCATCCATCACCATCTGCTGTACAAACTGGGGTTTAGACATTTTTTTCTTTATCTTCATGGAGACATGCATATCTATGTGTTTATTATTCAGATGAAGTTGTTACATAACAATTCTGGAGTGGTGAAACTGGAAGCAAATAATAAAAGGTATATTCTGTGTAGAATAGAGCAGAATATCATTGTCCCATCACAGCAGGACATTTGTTTTTGTCTCATCATTATAAACAATAATACAATAAAAACTGCATATGTAATGAAGATACAGTACATGCACACACAAGGTCAAACATGAGCAGTAACATGTACAACAGTTAATAGAGTTATACAGGCCTACAATTTAATGTGATCTCCCAGTATGAGGCAAGTGCTGTTTGTTCATTATATTGACCAAACAGTACAAAGGGATCTCAACTCAGAATGGATGGCATGTTCAGTGTCATTAACAATACTGAGCTTTCCTGAATACAGCACTATCATGAAAAGCATGTCCTTTTCTCGCAATTAATAAATTTTCCTAACTGCTTTTACAAATCTAGTGAGTTTGATTTTATCTTTAGAGGTCAGGTTGCCATACCAGACTGAGACATTAGACACAAGCATGCTTTTTTTTCCAGAATATTTTGACTGACACCAAGACCTCTTATTATGTATTGTGACTATAACTCTGAGCTCTGCATTCTTAAGCATAACAAATGAGCTGACTATTCCTTGTTAGTGAGCTCTGAATAAGGAAATTGTATATGTATTGCATATGTTATATTCATACCCCTCCGTCTTCCTGAGGAGGAGATGTACTACAAGCCTGGGTATTTTCTGATGGGTGGAAGGACATATTGTAGGCAGTGTTGCTGTGGGCAACAGAAGGTTGGTGTGGGCTGCTCAGAATAGCAAAGGAACTACTGTTGATATTTGAACAGCTGCTCTTATTACACTCTTCACTGTCTTTGCTTTTTCCACACAAAGTGGCATAAACTTTATTATGATGATACAAAAATAAAAACCCAACTGTGTTCAACAGTGTTTTCTTCACAATTTCAGCTCTTGCTTCACCCATTCTCCTCCACCCCTTGTCTTGCCTGGCATGCTCACAGCCAAAAGGCAGACATGCTACTGAATAATGGATTAATAATTGCAGAACATTTTAAATGCCTAAGTGAAAACAAATCAAACATTGGCAGAAAGTGAAATACAAAATATTATTCTTTACATTTGCTCTTTAAGTGACACGGGAAAAGGTGAGAGAGCTGAGATAAAAATAAATTCATTAATAAAAATAAAATATGTGCACAAATGCAATCACTAGATGGCTTGTAGAACACAAAGAAACCTTGGGTAAACAACCATAGACTGTATATACTGTAAATATGGATGTCACATCATCACTTCCTAGCACTATGCAAAAGTGAAGCCAAATATTGGCAGCACGGTGGCGCAGTGGTTAGCGTCGTTGCCTCACAGCGAGAAGGTTCCGGGTTCGGGCCCCACCTGGGACCTTTCTGTGTGGAGTTTGCATGTTCTCCTTGTGCCTTTGTGGGTTCTCTCCGGGTGCTCCGGCTTCCTCCCACAGTCCAAAGACATGCAGCTTAGGTTGATTGGTGTCTCTAAA
>NW_018128209.1:509917-515521 GCF_001952655.1 Monopterus albus
TATTGCATAAATCGGGACAACTATCTTGCTTTTGGTGGTCAGGGATCGGAGGGAGATTTATTACCGCAACCATTACTGCAACCAGCCACCAGGGGGTAACCGATTCACGGTGGCATCACTTCTCGGAGCCTGTCTATCATATACACAGTCAATGATAAGGGCCCACTGGCTCATTTATTTTCATGACTGACTTTTTGTTGACTATTTCACAAATCACACCTGTTTATCCCATTCATCTGTGCAAGAAGCCAACACAAGTCAACTAACTTAGTGTTAGTGCTCTATGGGCCCAAAAAATGTGGACACACGAGGAACATATAAGGATAATCACTTTGTTTCCCCAGGTATGTTACACACACAAGGAATTTGTTTCCGGTACAGAATCTGCGGCGCCAGCTCACACCGATGGCTCTAACCATCAGGGGCAACTTTGACATGTGGACTGCCGGCATTGTGATTTGAACCTCCAAACCCCCTGGTGAGAGACGACCACTCTACACACTGAACCCCATATGGTTATTTTGTCTCCCAAAGATTGAAATTTGATTTTTTTTTTTCTAGGTATGCACCACTGAACAAATTTGATAGGAATGAATTGGGCTCTAGTTCTCTATCATATCCCTGCTTTCATCTCTTCATGAAAACTAATATGGGTTTGTATTTAGTTTTGCAAGTCTGCGGTGCCCTCTGCCGGACAACGTTAAAATGTAAAATATATGCACTTAGTTTTTGTATTGTGATTTGATTTAATATGGCATGGAAAAGAGAAACAATTCATTTGATTGAATGCAAAATACTACAGTAAATAATTGTCATTTAACACATTTGTTTATTAGTAAATGCATATAAAAAAAACGGCAGAGTGTGTTATATTTTTTTAAATTCTTAAATCCCTAAATCAAAACAAATCAAACTTAACGTTTTTTAGATGTATTCACCACAGAGATAGTGATTATTACTAGTCATTTAATATAGTTAGAGACTCTACTAAAAATGTGTCTTGCTTCTGTGTCTTTCTGGCTCAGCTTTTTGTCTGTGTGTGCTGCGCAGAGGTTCATGTGAATGTATGTGTGTGCATACTGAACATGTCAAAAGAATGATTTATGTACTTACACTCTAATGACTCTGGGGTAAGTCTTGTGAAATGAAAGCATGTTTACACCTTTCTGAGTTTGTATCAGGAAATTGCATGAAGATGGAATTTTAGGGTGAACAAGCAACATTTGATGTCATCATCTATTAAAATTTCCACTTGGATTGACAGACATCGGAACTGATATATCCTCTGGGATAGAACTGAGCAGCAGTCACAGCTCACTTTCTTCTTTATGACTGTATATTGGTCTACAGTATATTATCCAAGAATGTTTAAGGTTTTGCAGTGTAGTTGGTGGCCACCCAACCTATTGTCATGAACTATTAGTGCATCATTAATCTCTACACAGCAAGGGAATGAGGATGGTGTTGATATGTCTTCCCACTTACTGCAACCACTGCAATGTCCTCCATGGACCCAGATTTTATATATATTCTACAACTTGTGTAACTTTGTCAGGGATGGCGATAAATTAGTTTGTTTCCTCTGAGACTGTTGCAGCATTGGCAATGTAGCACAAAAGCACATTGACATACATATGCAGTGCACATATACACACACATCATCATCATTCTTATTATCATAATCATCATTTACTGCAGAATACCAAACTGGTGAAAAATGTGCCTTATTAAAAGTCTGAAACATGCCCAGAGAAAACAGAGCCAAAGGGATGCAGCCAGTGTTTTCTTCTAACATTATGTACAGTTTTTTACTTCTTGACAGTAGTTATAAACAGAGTTGGTTATAGCTGGAGACAGCTCAGTTGTGTTTTTGTTTTTTTCCCCCAAATGACCTACTATTTAGCACATAAATAGGATTTGCTTTCCCATTGAGCATTCCAGGATCCATGTGTGAGGCATTGAGTCATAGGCTTTCTTGTAGTCAATCCAGGTTGGTATGCCTGGTCTTGCAGTCTCAAGTGACTACTTTATCAACCAGTAGCTGGTGCTTTGCTCCTCTGGTGTTACTACCAATTCATTTCTGGGCGCTGCTCATGTATTGAGCCATGTGCCTGCTCATCTTAGCTGTTATGATGCCTGACAGTGTTATGGTTTAGTCCCCCTGACCAGGAGGGTGAGGGAGAACTGCGGTAGGACTCAAGTCTGCAGACCCAGGTGGTAGTGAAAAAAAGGTGGTTTATTGGTGGCAACACAAAGTCAACACGTAACAGAGTCAATGTATAGTACTGAACCAGGGTTGGATAGCACAGGGAAAACTGTCAGCGTTGATCCTGATAACACTTAGCTGGACACATGCATACAACGTACTGAATGACAATCAACGGCACAGGTACTGTCAGCCTTGAAAGTCCAATCTAGTCACGTGTAAATGCATTTGCATCTAACATGCAACCAATGACATATTAGTCGTAGTTCGGTAGATGTGTATAATGCTCCAGCGAAGATGGAGCATCTGCCAGAGGTTTAAATAAAGGAGCAGGTAATCACAGGAATGCACCTCAGCTGTGTGCACCGACAAACGAGGCACTCATTACCGAATGCAACACAGCTGATCCCACAGGAAGAGAGAGCAGGAGAGAGAAAGGCAGAAGAAAGGCAGGTTGCGCCGAGCTCATGGTATTTTGTTTTTACCATGCAGAGCCCCTTGTATTTACTCCTTCAAAGTGGTACAGTAATACATGGTCAAGTGTTTTGGCTCTGAGTGGGTATAATTCATCTTTGAAAAAGGAAGTGACAGTGAAACACAGCACTTAAGGCTGACTTTGCACCATTTTTTGTTTTAAATAGCAGCAAGGTTGGAAATTACACAGCAATCCTCAGCTGTACTGAAATTGCAGTAATTTTTGCTCAAGGTGAAAATGTAATTATTTATTTATTTTTTCTGTTATGAAACTGGTGAAGATGGATAATATGAGAGCTGCTGTACCAGGGTCAAATTCCTTGTGTTCAACACACCTGGCCAATAAAGCTGATTCTGATATAAACAAGCAATGACATGTCCCAGAAAATGCTGCTGAAAGGCACAGGGACCTACGGGCAAGTTCTTTCCTGTTCAAGCAATTACTGTTAACTCATACAAAAGCTATATTTAACCACGTAAGAGCAGCAAAAACAACTGTGATAGAGCCTGTACTGACTCACTCCACAGTGCCAATATGACAGGAGTGTTTTGTGGTTGTTGTATAGTTCTGCTTTGGTCCAGTCTGTGCTCATCATCTATGACATGCAAGCGAAATTTGGTTGTATAATGTAACATTTAATATTTACACACATACTGACAAAGAGTAATGACATTCAGGCATGATGAACACTAGCACACACAAACGCTCTCACACTTCGACATATTTTATACAGCTAAATTTCCTTGCATTTTGTTTTGTTCATATAAACTCAGGTCGTTAATGGGTATTTTCTATCATGTGCATTGTAACCAGTGTTGGAGAAGCCACTCTGAAAATGTAGCTTTGCAATTACTTCACTCTGAAAGAAGCTGAACTACAACAAACTCTAGGAAGAAGTTTAGTGTTTTTAACTAAAGCTACTTAGAAAAATTGTTTGTTTAAAAAGATAAAATTGACAATGATACAATATTATAATAAAACTGTATAATACAGAAGTCACATGACAGCAAAAAATGCTGCTCAATTGAGTTTTTCTTCATTTTTGTTTTTCTACCGTAGTTGTACTGTAAACATGTCCTAAATAAAACAATCCCATCTGGGCTTTTCACAAAGACAGTATTTCAAGGATTGCTATATTTTTGTTGTAAACAAATCTGGATCTTCTATCATCTGTGTACAGCTAAAACGGTCAAGAAAAAATATTTAACTTGTGCATTTTAGACATTTTGAACAGCTTGAACACTGGTCTAAATAATGGGCCTATCTTTTTACTTGCCAGAGCAGAATCTCTTGTTTATACGACACATGAGCAGTCTCTCAAAGTCCTTATCCAATAGGTTGATCCATTTGTCACTGAAAATATTCTTGCCAGTGCTAAAAAGCTGCTCGCATGCAGCATGTTAGAATAAAAATAAAATATAATTTCTTTCCTTTTATGACCCAAAACAATTAGCAGTTGCAGTAGTTAAAAAATGTCATTGGACTACTTTTACAGCAAGCTACTACTGAATGTAGATAAACTACAAATTTAATTACATGTAGTTCACTGCTCTCCAGCATAGAGGTGGTGCATATGCAGTATGATGGCTAAAATGGGGTGAAAGGTCAGTGCTAATTTTGGAGGCCATAAATGGAAAATCTTATTTAAATTGGAGGGTTTATTTTTACAGTCAATCGCTGTGTCCTCTCCTACCTTTCTTTCTTTCTTTCTCAGTTATGTTAGAAATAACCCAATTCTTTTGTTGGAAGTGTGAGAAGTGAAGACAGGAGAGGACTGTTTAAAATCAACAGAAAGTTTACTGGAAGTCTGCGCACAGGTGAAGTCTTACAGCGAGACAGAGCTCCCGCAGGAATTCCATCCTCTGAACCATGAGTTAGGTTTTTACAATACTTTTAAGTTCTTGGGCTGCTCTGCCCTAGACAGAGATACAGCATTCCACACTTTGTAATCCTGTTGGCCATTTGGTGTAAGCAGGAGCTCACGCCTCCTTGCTGGAATGTGGTAAAATCCAGGTCTGTGTGTGTGTGTTTCTCAGGTGGCAGCTTGATCTTGTTCAATGAGCACTGAACAATGGGTGGTCTGGGTTGCAGGCCACCTGTGTGTGTGATGCTAATAAGTATGCTAAACTGGCCAGGTGGTCATCTCAGGTTGTGGGCCCCCTGCCTCTGCAGGACACCTCATGATAAAGCAGAACTTGGAATATGCTAAGTGGATCTAGGTGTGGGTGTAAAACAGACCAATGGGTCTTTGTTAAAATGTAAATAGGCTGTCAGGTTGCTTGGAGATACAGACATCCTGTCTCTACAGAAGTTATAGCATACAGTTCCATTGTTACACTCAGCACAATACTGTCAGGTTTGCCCGGCTGCGCTAGACTTCTGTTAGGTTATTTTTTAGTTAGATATTCAGAGATTTGTTGTTTATGAATGTTTAGTGCAGACAGGGTGACTAGCTTAGGCTGTTAACTATTCAGCCTGCAGTGCAGACTGCAGGCACGTCAAGGTTACAGGAAAACTGCTGTTAGTGTCAACTGTAATGCTAGTCTTAATATTTGTCTTAATGTGTAAGGTTATGTCCAATTGTTTTAGATACACACCACGAAAACAACAGTCACGCACCTTGACTTTTCCTCATGTTTTGGCTAAACGTTATAGCAGCTGCAAGGCTTGCTTATCGGGTGACGTCACGGTTCGACAGCCCAGAAAGGATTAATATTGTATAGCAATGCTTGGGTCGGGGTCTTTTGGGTTTCCGGGCTGCTTTGGCAGCCTGGGGGTTGGAAGATCTCTGGACTGGAAGTGTGAATTCTTGCCTGTGACTCTTTGAATAAACCAGCACGGTTATATTTTTTATATACTCAAGTGGTCTGAGTCGTCCCTCGGAGTTCCTGGTTTGAAAGAACCGGATGAGGCTTTATAATGG
>NW_018128209.1:515675-519306 GCF_001952655.1 Monopterus albus
GGACCACGGACCTCCTCTACCCGGCTCCTTCTCCACCACGCAGGTCGATGCACAGTCTCCTACTAACTGTATGTACAAACTCTGTTCTTCCTCAGTACTTTCCACCACGACCAGCCCAGGAGTGAGTCCCAGCGTCCGCAGCCCGGTCTTCTCCTCATCATTCAGCCACTGACTGTATTCACTTCTGCAGCTCGACACCCGGTCCCACTTCTACCTGATTATTCATTTCCTTGTTATATTTCACTGTAATTAAACTTAGCACTGCTTGCACTGAAGTCAGCCACCTGGGTCCGTCATATTTTTGTGACTCGCTCACCCCTGTGTTCGAGCCGATCTAACAAACACGGCAGTCATCAATACAGTTTTAATATGTATAAGCAAGGAAAATGAAGGTATGAAAAATAACTAAAAGAAAATGAACTGAAAAGTAACTAAAGAAAACTAGAGTTATGAAAAGTAACTAAAGGGATCTAAAAGTAACTAAAGCTTATAAAGTAACTAAAGCATATAAGAATCAAATCTTACAATTACTTTATTTGAAAGGGGAAAATGCACATTGATTAACAGTAAAGATGCAAATGTGTCAGAGTTAGCCAAAAGGCAAATTTTCATCTGCAAGTCCCTGGACCTCAAGGAATTTTTCATTATTATGCTTTGATTGATGAGTTTAATTTTTACATTCAATCTCCCTCTTCAACATTAGGCAATGCAATGATAGAAAGTACAGCAGAAACACATGAAATAGATTAATACCTTTCAAAGCTGAATAAAGTGCACAGTATAACCATAAAAGACTGAGTGCATGTTATCTCTCTTGAATGGTTCTACACTGGAATACCAATAAAGGCTCATGGAAAAAGAGATTAGCCTATCTCCTCTCTCTGCTGTAGAATGAAGAGAACATGGCACACTTCCACTTTGTCCAGATAACGTAAAGGCTTAATTTTACCTGGACTGTTTGAAGTTTAGTGTAATATGTGGAAGAAGGATCAAAGATTGCTTTGAATAGATTAAGAACAAAACACACACACTAGCCCACATTTAGCCAATGTAACATGAGTATGTATACATAATTTTGTTGTTTTAAACTAATTCTAATATTAATTCTAATTTTAAATGTTAAGTAATCCACAATTTTGCTCTATTTCATGGAACAACATGACTTTTATGTCTGCACATATCCCTTTATATCCATCAGTACATTCTTTTTTATGTTGAATATTTTGCCCAAATGCATGGGAACACCTGCCAGTGTTCTGTCTGTGATTATGCCTTAATCAGTTTTCTTGGCTTAACTTAAGCAGATACCCCATCAGCCGCTCTAAGACGATGTCATCAAAACTTATATCTTTGTTACCTGCCAGCCCACAATAGTTGTTTGAATACTTTGATTTCACCATCTCTGTCTCTCTCAACACTGCCAGTCATTCGGATAGTGATTGTCAGATTTAACTCTGGCAGTCTGTCACTTTACTGTCTGCATTCATATGTGCTATACCCTTAATTGTTTACAGCCACTAAGTATAGGACATCACAGACTTAGTGTTCGTTGCCATTTCATTCTCATCTTTCCTTTCCTTTCTTGTAACTCGTGTTTAAGAGCGAGAGCAACAGAGCAGATAATACACAAACTGGGGCAACTGTTTGCATTGCATATTGTCTCAGAAGAAGGTGTGGAGCAGCGGAGTAAGAAGACAGAAGGAATTATAGGTGTAAAGTTACAAGAAAAAAGGGGGAAATGTATTAATAATAATAATTGAGAAGAGGAAGAGTGGTTGCTAAGCAACATTGACAGGAAGGCGGGGCAACTACCTGAGTATGGTTTCCAGGTTAGAGGGAAAACACATGTGCAGTGTAGGTTATCCGACTGTAGCAGAGTGCAGATGAAGATGTGTGTGTTGAAGTTCTGTTGAAACTGTGGAAATGTTTGCTTGACTCCAGTTGGAACTAGAGAATTGCATTTCCTGTCGTAAATGCGTGTGGATACTGATAAGCTGAAAGATCATCCTGAAAATGCCTGAAATCAGTTGCTGAATCAACTGAAAGATGAGAAGAAATGGCTGAAGTTTTTTGTTGAAATAGTTGAGAAGAAATGGCTGAAGTTCTTTGTTCACTAATCTGAAGAATGAGATGCAATAAAGTAGGAATGGCCTTGAAGAGCTGAACATTTTGACACCTGAATGGCTTTTCTAGCTGAAGGTATGCTGAAGTTATTAATAAAATGCTGAACATTTTGACACCTGAAAGGCATATCTACCTGAAAGTATGCTGAAGTAGAATTTTCCCATTAATTTGAATGGGGTGAAATTTTCAAAATAAAGCTAAATATTTCAGAAGTGTGAAGTGTATAAAAATTCTGAGTTGAAGAATGAATGTCCGGGGAGACTTGAACATTTTGATACCTGAAATACCTGAAAGTATGCTTAAGTAGAATTTCCCCATTCATTTGAAAGGGGCAAACTTTTCAGAATAAAGCTAAATATTTTAAAAGTGTAATGTTTTGAAAAATTGTTAATAGAAGCATGAATGTCCTTGAAGAGCTGAACATTTTGATACCCGAAATAGGTGAAAGTATGCTGAGTGTAGAATTTCCCCATGCATTTGAATGGAGCACGACTTTCAGAATAAAGCTAAATATTATAAAAGTATGAAGTTTCGAAAAATTCTTAAGAGAAGCATGAATGTCCTTGAAGAGCTGAACATTTTGATAACTGAAATTATGCTGAAGTAGAATTTTCCCATTCATTTAAATGGGGCAAGATTGTCATGTCCCAATTGCGCTGCATTTTAGGAACCACCAGATGGCACTCCAAGACTGTCATCGACTCAGCACTTTGAGCTCCCATTGACTTGTATTGCAAAAAATAAAGCTGAATAGATTAAAAAGTATAAACATTATAACAAAGAAAAATACAAGCAGGGATGTCCTTGAAGAGTTGAACAGATAGAGACCTCAGTGGCCTGTACAGCTGAAAGTATGCTGGACTTAAGTGCCAAAATAAGGGTGGAAGATCCAAGAATAACTAGAAAAATGCATTTCCTGTCAAATGCGTGTGGATGCTGTAGTGCTGAAAAGGCCCTGAAAAGGCTGAAATACCTGCAATCAATTGCTGAAACAGCTCAAGGATGAGAAGAAATGGCTGAAGTTGAAATAATTGAAAGTTGTGAAAAAATGGCAGAAGTAGTTTGAAACAGCTGAAGCATGAGATGCAGGGCTGAACAATTGTGGAGGTTGAAAAAACTTGAATAACTATGAAAGCAAAAAGATGAATAATTACTGTATATAAGATGAAATCAAAAGCTGAAATTGTGTGTCAACAGGTCTCACAAAGTATGGAAAACACAAAGGCAGAGGACATTTTCAACGCTATTGATTTGTTTTTGGACTCTGTGGGTACAATTGTGTGGGGGTAACAATTGATGGCACAGCTTCCATGACTGGAAAAAACTCAGGAGTTGTGAAGAAAATCCTGGAGAGAGCGCTGAATGCGATGTGGACTCACTGCTTTCTTCACCGAGAACCACTCGTGGCTAAGGATATGGTGCCAGTGCTTCATACAGCACTCAAAGATGCCATAAAAATAGAGAACTACATTAAACGGAGTGCCAAGAACAGCCGCTGATTCACATA
>NW_018128209.1:525012-527755 GCF_001952655.1 Monopterus albus
AAAAAAATTGACTATACGCCATAATGTTTTGAAAAACCTAAACATTTTGATACCAGAATGGCTTTTGTAGCTGAAAGTATACTGAACTTAAGTTGTAAACATTTTCCTATTGGTCCCCGCAAAGTAGGTAAAAGAAGTAGTGGTGTGGGTGTGTAGGTGTCTATGTGTATGAGAAAGAAAGAGTAGTCCTACACACTGAGAAATACTAGAGTAGCTATTGAAATGAGACATAAAATGTAAATGGTAATTATGCAAAAACCATAAAAAATATCATAATGCTGTTTACAGTATGAATAGCTGAAGAGTTGCTGAATTCATAAGGAACCCACGCAAGCACGGGGAGAACATGCAAACTCCACACAGAAAGGTCCTAGGTGGGGCCCGAACCTGGAACCTTCGCGCTGTGAGGCTAGATATGTTAAAAAGTATAAATGTTACAAAGAATAAAAATACAAGCAGGAATGTCCTTAAAGAGTTGAACATTTTGATGACTTCATGGCTTTTGTAGCTGAAAGTATGCTGAAGAAATGAAGTGCCGAAAAACGCACGGAAGAAATCAGAATAATAAAGAACAGGATAACATAGTGTGGATGCTGTGAAGCATCCACACAATAATAATACATAAAGAACAGAAGAGCATAGTGTGGATGCTTTACAGCATCCACACAATACGGAGGGGATGCTTCACCGCTGTGGCAATCGTAGGGGTGTCACTGGTATGTAAATTGTTTTATGTAAAATGGAAGGAGTGTTTTATCGCTATGTTCAGTATGATATGCTAATTAGCCATGCAGTTTTGTCGTCTTATTCAAAGTAGCCATGTTCTTATTTTGCGTTATGTAAGCTAGCTATGTGGAATCATTTGTACAGAGTGTAAACACTAACACTGTATTCCATTTAAATTTAAGTTAAACCTGCAACATCGATTAGAGAGCCATAATGTTGGTAGCAACAATATAATTCATTGTATTTTTTTTTCTCATTTTCCTTTTGTAAGGTTATCAACCTGTTTTGCTTCTGCTTCATACAACTGAAGAAAACTTCAATAAAAAAGACAAAAGTAGAAGAAACTGAGTTATTCCTGCATCCCCTGTGATTAGCTTATGCTTTTTTAAAGTTTGGGCAGTGTTTGAAGTAAAAATCCTGGAAAACGTGACAATAGGGAGTGATGGAGAGAGAGCAAAATGCTTAAAAAAAGAACTGTGAAAGTTAAACAAAGATTCAGTGAACACAGTAAAGACATTCTCCATCTTATTTTGCATCCTAAAGTCTACAGATCATGAATGAGGAAGAACGGGTGCTCAGTAAAATGGCTTTGTCAGCGCCCATGAAACTAATTGAAAGAAAACAAATAAAATGAAAAACAAAATGAAGCCTTTGGGGGAAAAGGGAGTGACAATTCAGAAGAAGCGGTGCTGAAAGTAGAGGTTGTGGCTGATTTTGGCAGATTGGTGCCTGGATGAGTCATTCCCAGTGTCGTTGGGAAGCTACTCATCTCTATCTTGTTTGTTCCTTCTTCTCTTACTCCCAATTATGAACCCACCTTTAACCCACATTTGTCATTCTTCTATCATGGAATTGTCAAACCTTGTGGTTCCACAACATGGCACATGATTTTAAAAATCTTGAAAAACAAAGTGAAGTTCTATACTTCATAAAGACATGTAATGCATGTAATATGATCAGTCACTGAGTGAACTACTCTACAAGGACTGAGGAGTGTGCAATAGATGAGATGAAAGAAAGGAGCAGCAAGGACACCAAGTGTTGATCTTGGATTCCTCCACTATCCTTTTCAATCTTGTCTGAGTGGCTCATTACCACACGCAGAAGACAGCCAAACATGTTGCTCAACAGTCAGGATAGGAACATCATTTTTGCTTTTGTTGAGACAGTTTAATTAGGCATTGCTGCAAAAAAGGGGATTGTCAGGGATTGCACCAACATTTTCTCAGTGTGGATTTTGCCCTTCATACAGGTTTGTGTAATCAGACCTTAGTGTCTGAGTTCCTTGTGGTCTTGGCCTCCTTTTTTTCTGATTGATCCTTACTGATAGACTGTCTATGTATGTCTGTAGAATCATTGGGTCTGTAAGCTGTACTGATGATGATCTTTTGACCAAACCATTCACATTTTTTTCACTTTATCACATATGCACATGTAATGAATTCATTTATCTTTTGGCATCTTGAGATCATCTTTACTGTTCTGTCTGTGTGTGGGCACATTTTTCATATATGGGACATGCTGATTTTGACCAAACGCACCTGATACATCTTTCGAAAGGCCTGGAATTAAGAGCGCAAACCCTGCTGAAATGTAAAGAAAATTTTACATTAAACAAACTTGTTGTTAAGAATACTGTAAGTCATCCAATCGGGTTTTACCTTCTTTGCATGTAAAGTATATATTTTAAGTCATTTAAATGTGCAGTGGATTAAATCTTATATGAAAATAAAATATGCACTATTCAACATACAGTGCATGAAAGTCATTTAGATGTATTCCACTAATGAAGGCCACATAAACTGCTTTAAGTGTGCTTACATTTGTAATCTGCATATTCACAACCTCAGTTGCTGTACTCCACCCACTTTGGTGCAGTGGGCCAGTATTTTGATGTATGTGTAAGCACATAAATGTACTTCACAGAACTAGCACTGCATCCATGTTGGTGCTATTGACAACTTAGCACTGTCAGAAATTTTTTTTTTTTTTTTTTTTTTTTTTTCTTTTCAACAAC
>NW_018128209.1:527866-529186 GCF_001952655.1 Monopterus albus
GGAGTATTGGGATGGGTTGTAGCCATTACATCCAAAATACTATATAGGTATAAACATGATGGATGTTTTTTCCAAGTGCTTGGTGCGGTTAAAAGTTCTCTCTATCATTAATCATCTCTAGTCTGTTTTCTTACACTCATTCTCTGCTTAGTCAAACTTACACCTGTGTAGGGATTTGCATATGTTGTTGAGTTAAAAGGGGTAAAATGAAAGCACAACCTTTATAAATGATGAGGAAAAATGAAATTCTTACCCTTAGAATTCCTCACAAATAGCCCTTTAAAGTAAATGTAGTTGGATTTTAATGGTTGTTATTACTTTGAATATTTTTCCCACTTGTAGTTAATTAGCTTGCTTTATACTTTGTTGACCTTTACGAACTGTATTACCCTTTAATATGTGGGTGCCTTGGGGGTTTTTGTGTTGAGGGGAAAATTCTGTCAGTGCACTTTTTAGTTCCTTCATTATAAAAAGTGCACAGGAGCAGATTATTCAGCAGCATAGGTTTATATGCCATTTAGCCCTTTAAATGCCAGTAAGTTGCTGTTGCTAATGGGCTGCTATTAAATCATGCATACATTTAATGACCACATGAACCGCCAAAATGATGTATATACAGTATTTGGCATTTCCTGATACCAACAGCAGCCACTGAGGTAGGCATTATTAAAGAAGTGAAAGTGAAAACTCCATATGAAATATCCTTGAACATTCTGTAAATAATGAACATTGCTGATAGTTATGGGATTTAAAAGACAAGGCTGATTATATAGTATATCATACTGTATGTTACAAAATGTAAAATACAACTAGAGAAATGCATTTCCTGTTGTAAATGCATGTGGATGCTGATAACCTGAAAGATCATCCTGAAAATGCCTGAAATCAATTGCTGAAACAGCTGAAAGATGAGAAGAAATGGCTGAAGTTCTTTGTTCACTAATCTGAAGAATGAGATGCAATAAAGTAGGAATGGCCTTGAAGAGCTGAACATTTTGACACCTGAATGGCTTTTCTAGCTGAAGGTATGCTGAAGTTATTAATAAAATGCTGAACATTTTGACACCTGAAAGGCATATCTACCTGAAAGTATGCTGAAGTAGAATTTTCCCATTAATTTGAATGGGGTGAAATTTTCAAAATAAAGCTAAATATTTCAGAAGTGTGAAGTGTATAAAAATTCTGAGTTGAAGAATGAATGTCCGGGGAGACTTGAACATTTTGATACCTGAAATACCTGAAAGTATGCTTAAGTAGAATTTCCCCATTCATTTGAAAGGGGCAAACTTTTCAGAATAAAGCTAAATATTTTAAAAGTGT
>NW_018128209.1:530789-532220 GCF_001952655.1 Monopterus albus
GGAACAACTGTTAATATGTTACGTTAACATTTTCATATGGCTGCTACAAAGAGTAGGGAGCTTGTTAATGCTAGGACTTAGACATGTTTGAGAGTAACTCTGGGAATGCAGAAGTTGCTCTTAAAGGAATTGTTCCCAACATTTGGGAAATACGCTCATTTGCTGTTTTGCCGAGAGTTTAAACTGGAGAAGATCGATACCACTCATGTCTGTGCACCGTGTGTGACGCTTCAGCCAGAGGCTGGTTAGCTTAGCTAGAAGGCTGGAAGCAGGGCGAATCTTGGTCACTGGTACTGAAGTAACAAGTACTAGTACCTCTAAAGCTCACTAATTACCTTTGTCTTGTTTGTTTATTTAAAAAACAAAATTGCCCCCAGCCCTCAGGGGCCGGGTCTACGGTACACTTTTCACAGTAGCATTGTCATCCTCTCTTCTTCTGCCTAACCCTTCAGGCTCACTCTTTTATCCGCAGCTTTCCTTAGGCTGTTATGTCAATTTCTGAACTTAGCTTCCTGTCTCCAGTTTTAGGAGACAACACCCTGCACCTTGAAACATCTTGACCAACCTTATATAAGCTCATTGTTCAGCTCACATGAACTTAATGAACTCATAAACACTTATCTCACCCTTACACAACTAGTACAAATAATATCTATATATGAACTACATACTGTTCTATTACATATTCCCTCTGGAACCTTGTTTATTTTTAACCACTACAAGAGCACATCCAGTTGTATCATTCAGAAGTTCGCTGGTTTTCGAGGGGAAAGGTAATGTCACGCTTTTATGAGCTTAAACACGCCTTCCTCTCATACAATAACTCCCCGTACACTGAGATGCTCAGCGATGAACTCTGGCTCGTGTGCTTCGCCGATGTGTTTGAGCACCTCAACACTTTAAACATGTCTGCAGGGGAGAGGACACATCTTTGAACAGACCGACAAACTCACTGCCTTCAAAAAGAAGTTGAGGGTGTGGATAAATCACTGACTAAAACAGACTTGACATGTTTCCCAACACTTGCCAGGCAGCAGGAGAGCTAAATACAGCAGCCAAAAATGCCCTGAAAATAACTATCACTGTGCATCTGACCAGTCTACACGCTTGCTTTGAGGACTGCTTTCCAGAGAAACATGACAATAGTCACTGGATATGAGATCCCTTTGGAATTGACATGGAAAGTGTTGTGTTGTCAAGCAGCAAGGAGAATCAGATGGTTGAGCTGTCATGTGACCAGATGCTGAGAAAGAAATTTGATGAGGTAAGGCTCCCCCATTTCCCAGTGCAAATACGTGATTTCTGAATATCCCTCCCTCGCTACATTGGCAGTCAAACAATCCTACTGTTCACAACAACCTATCTTTGGTACAGCTCAAGTCAAAGCAAAGGAACAGGTTGGACACTGAACATGATCTGAGAGTAGCTCTG
>NW_018128209.1:534094-534771 GCF_001952655.1 Monopterus albus
GTAATAGTATGATAGATAAGTGGAGCGTTTGAAGTAATGCATTTCAGGTATAGAAGTCACCGAATATAACTTTTGCGGCTCTTGAAGCTGGAATGTCCGAGTGCCCCTGAATGCAACCATGATGCTGGGATTTCCGAGTGTCCCTGAATCATGCCATTAAACAGCTGACTATTACTGTCTTCTGCCTGCCGTGTTTTTGGGTGAGTGCACTTAGTTTTTTTAACTGTAAAAATTCAACTTAGGTGGTTTAAAAGATATACATCCGGCTTCTTGCTTATATGTAACTGATGCCACGACAGTATGAAGGCAAAGACAGAACCACTTGTGGTGAGCTAATTAACGAGCTAACTATTAGCTCGTTAGTAACGTTGTTAATGTCAACTGCTAAGCTATTGGTAGCATGTTAACTGAAGGTTTAATGGATAAACATAATGTAGCACTAAATGTGACTTTACAGAGTAATTCACATTGCAGCATACATGGTAAATGGGAGTTGAAACTGTTTGGGAGATGAGACAGCTAACTTATTGCTTTCCCCCCACAATGTCATTGCTGCTAACTACAGCACAAGCTACATTCCTGCATAAGGTAAGGAGGTAATGTGCGTGCAGGTCATGATTAACAGCTGCTACTCGCAAATGTCTTGACTCTTACAGTGTCATAACTACTCTTGTGTT
>NW_018128209.1:534847-535788 GCF_001952655.1 Monopterus albus
GCAGTGATCCTCTCCACCCTCCTTTTGATCCGTGAGGTGTACAGGTCCTCCATGGAGGGCAGGCTTGCACCAATGACCTTTTCTGCAGTCCTAACTGTCCCTTTGAAATCTGTATTTGTCCTGTTTGGTTTTGAGCCCATAACCTCTGATGAGGGAACATGGCTTCATTTTAGGGGGTTGGAAACAATTGTTATAATCTGTTGTTGGCTGGTCAATTGTTCAAATGAGTGTTCTGGGAATCCACCTCAGCTCATAAAATCTAGAAATTAACATAACCACATTTCAAAAGGCATATGTTGCGTGATCTGGACCAATAAAAAAGGAATAGCAAGATGCAATTAATTCAACCCCGATATTTTTCAGCTGGAGATAAAAGGAATTCTTACACATTTTGCACAGTTATCTGTTTGTGCTCTGATTGCTGGGAGACTCGTCTTATTTGGAAAGGTTCCGTTTAATCTGGTCGTACGGAGAACAAATTGTGGTCAAATGTAATACTACATTTACTTTAATGGTGTGTTCCCTGGATTTACAGTTAATAGTGGACCTCAATTTTGCAAGTACTGCCTTTGATAAAAAGTTCTAAATTGAAGGTTCATGTTCTAGCTTTTGCTGAAGCAATATACAACTACCTATTAAGCTGAAGTTCATAACTGAGGTCAGGTGATGATGCCTATGCAAGTTCCATTTGCTGAGGAAGGCAGAATGAGTTAAAATCTGAAAGCTCTGGAAAAGTAAGTTTCAAATATTTTATTACAGGTTTGAATTCATGCTCTACTTAGCTACTGTTTTGATCAAAATATGAGTAAGATCGGACTCATGATAAAGGAAGGTCATTTTTTCCCCATAGCTCTCAAACACAGTACCACCCTGTCCACTGTTGTGTTTAAGCCGACCATAGTCTAAGTGCTGTAGCCTATACAGTGGATGCAGGCATATTT
>NW_018128209.1:536441-538009 GCF_001952655.1 Monopterus albus
AACACTGAAATTTGAAGTAAAAGTTGCTTATTTGAATTTCTTTTTGGAAAAGAATTCTAATGAATATTTCATTTTGTCTTACAGGTGCCCTGCTGTCCGATGCCTCTCTTGTACCTATGTTTAACAGGAATTCTATCTTTCTTGTCCCACTCTGTTTTTTTGGAATTTTGGACAGCTTGATGAATTTTGAAACACTTTGATGAACCTATTTCTTGGAACACATTTATTGGTGCCCTTGTTTATGGACAATCAGATTAGTGGTACCTAATCTGCTTATCTTTATTGATCTGAGAGTCTCTCTGCTCTATCCTGTCTTCTGATAAATCCAATTGGCAGTAGATACTGTCTAATTGTATATTTTTGCTAACTGGTCATATATTTGGAAATATTGTACTTGCAAAAAACATTTATTAGTAATAGAATATTGTTTAAGCAGAATTTTCCCCCCACATTTTATTAAAAAATTTTGAAAATATTTAATTTGATCTTCTTTTTCAGTCACAGGTCAACCATTGGCTCATAATTTACATAACTCATAAATATATTGATAGTGCTCACTTTAAATTCATGAGAAAAGAGAAATGTATAAAAAGAATACATAAGAATTGGACCCGAAAAACAAGAGCACTGCAGCTGTTCCTGACTCGTTGCTGTTGGTCATTCTAGGTTTGCGCTCAAGGGTTTGATCTGGCATCAAATATCTGTATTTATTCATGGTCTTTGAAAAGGTCTATGTATGTATTTTGCTGTTGTAATTTTAAATAAAAACAAAAGAGTAAGGAGGACCTGGATTTATTTGGAGTGCAGGTTGCCTGTCTGCAGACACAGCGTTGCTGGGCCTGACTGATCGACACCCAGTGGAATCCTGCAAAGCCAGAACCATCATCTCACCAGACACCTGACTACCAGAATTGTGTTGTTGATTTTGAATACAAGACTTTACACAAATGTATATAAGGGGTTTAGGGAATGCACATTGCTTCTAACATTGAAAATACAACCATTATAAGATTTGGTGGCTGGTTGTTCTGCTGGTAAGTCCAAACATTTGAGGATAAGGACAGATAATAGAGTTTGGTTGTGATAACTTGAGTGGGAGAAAAATATTTCAGAAAAATTTTCTGTGGAGTTTTAATTTTTCTGGCAGAACTGAAATAACTTTTTTACAAAGCGAGCAGTTGTATTTCTGATTTTGTGCAATTCATAATTTTGGTGTGATTGTAATTAAATCTCCAATAAATAGCTGTCAATTTCAGAGAAAGGGTAATATTTTTTTATCTTTGAACATAATGGCACTGAAGCGTAAAAAAGTCAAGCTGTGAATCTCTGCTGGCAGAGGATGGATGACCATCAGTGTACAGAAACAGGTGAAGCAGCAGAAAGTCTTCAGAGCTGTACAGAGGTACAAGTGCCTACAGTGTACAGCTGAAGGTGTAGAGGGTTGTCAACAAAGTTTCACCTATACCAAAAGGTATGGTATGCTGGCAGTAAAAAGAGTGTCACAATGATGAAGCAGGCCCTTGTCATGGCTACCAGGGAAAGAACCCAAAACCAAGTGGTGTGTCTCA